>NC_072734.1:64186490-64486490 GCF_026930045.1 Uloborus diversus | reverse complement strand
CTAACTTGATACATATAACTATAGGAATAGCTATTGTTCCGGTTATATAATCGCTGTGATGGTATTCATGCCATAACTGTATCTGAGTGCTGTTTGTATGGTTGGTCGATTGTATGAGAAAATGTCACCACCCTATTAAAGTTTAATTCCGATTCATATTAAAGGAGCAGGTTCTTTGGCTGTTGGGACAGCATTGCTCTATAAGGGTGAGTTATAGAGGAAAAAAAGAGGATGTGTTCAATAGGGTGGGTCAATTTTTTTTTTTTTTCAAAATGTTGAGGGGCAGGAGATTAAGAAGGTGCTAAATAGTCTCAAACTAACATGTGTGAAATTTTATTTCATTCTGATAAGTCTTTTTGCCTCCGGATTGAGTTTGAAGTTTAGATTTCCTTACTCAAATAGGATACGTTTCATGTAAGATTGCAATAAGAATAAATGTTGCTTCGTTTACAGAAATAAGTGATGAAACTTTCAATTTGCACTTAGTTTAAATTCGCTCTTGCCATTTTAGGTGTTAGAATTGGCTGAAATGTGTGAATGAGGTCAAACGCTCCCTGTCTTTTGTGCAATGTAAATGAGTAAGAGACGCTAAAAATCTACCTCTTAAAATGCAACAGCAATCTTTTGAAATCCTATCCAAAAATAATTAAGAAAATAATCAGAATCATTTTACCAAGATAGTAAATTGCTATTTGACACTTCATCTTGCAAATGCAAAGATATTAACGACTACATTTGTCCGGGGAAAAAAAACATGAGAGAGGGAGAGAAATTGCAGCTTCAGCCTCAAGAAAAATGTGAAGACAGTTTTAGTATCATTACTTCATTTCACGGACATGTGATAGATACGAAGTATCCGACGGGACTGGAGTAGCTATTGCTTCAGCAATACTTTACCCCACCACTTCAGAAATTACTGAGGAAAACATGCTTTGTCGGAAGCGACGCAATCTGCCATGGCAAGAGCCAAAGCCTAGCAAAATATCTGATGTTCTATGGCTAACTCGTGGTAATCGAATTCTGCGTTTGTGTGTTACATTGAAATCTCCTTCTGAAAATTTAATATTTCTTGTAATATAAGTCGTCAATGTTTATGCACCAATCTGATTTGCTATTAGAAGTTATTATGTGCAGATTGGTTCGGCAGTTGTTCAAAATCACTTCAACTAGATATTTATCCACTGAGTTGAAGTACAAAATAGATCCCGCAACCTAAATAAACTGTTTTCGTATGTCCTAAAAATTAATTTTTTTCAACGCTGACAGACTTGAAATAGCACATCCGTGACCTTATTTTTTTGCGGGGGGGGGACTCTCGCTCTGGGGTGGGGGAATTCCCTCTATTGGGATGGGCACCCGTGTGGAAGAGCAGTTAAAATTGACGTAAGTTTCAACTTCATTGTGCAAAGCTTTAATAAAGAACCAACTGGAGTCCCGGAAACTTATGCCAAAACTAGATAATGACTTTCAAGCTATTTTAAGAAGAATAATTTTGAAAATCAATAATTTGTAAACGTTTTTGTAAATAAATGATTAATACTTGGACAACCTTAAGTTGTTATATATATATTTGTAATTTTTTTTTTCAGTTTTTTTTTATGAAAATAGACTTTTTTCTTTAAATACGGGTTTTTAAAACTCAACCCGGAGGCAAAAAATGAACTATTAATAGAATGAAATTTTATATTTAACCTTAAAGCGTCATTTGGCACCTTTTTCTTGCTTTGCCCGATGGAAGTCGGATTTTTTTTTTTTTTTTTAACCATAGGACGATGACCTCACCTACTCTAGTGTTCAATCTGGCTAAGATCTCACGACCATGTCCAGGATCATAAAATCATCCATAAAAAAAATATAATTCAAAAAATGAATTTCGTCTCAAACTGTCTGAGCGACTGAAAATATTCTTATTTCACAAGCATTTTAATGCTCTGCAATTTTTCATTAGGCTTATAGGCTTATTTCTTCAATATGTTATGAGCGTTTAGGGATCTAGTAACCAAAGAACTAGAATTCGAGTTATTATGTATCAAATAAAAATGCTCATTTCGGTTAATAGTTACTTATGCAATGTAGTAGTTTTTGATGCAATTAAGTTACGATTATTGTTGGATTTGATGCCTTTTATAAAATATCTGATGAAAAGTTGACCCATGTTTTTCAAAGTTACCCGCTATGACTATTGTTTTTATGGCCAATGACGAAATATAGTTTTAATAAAAACTTTTATTTTCAAAATAAAATTCGATTCAGGAAGTGTCACATGAAGAATTTTCTTCGGATCTTGATCTCTGTTACTTATGAAGCAGTCATCAAGTGGTCAAGAAAATCATGAAAAGCATTACATATTAAACATATGTTTTGCAGCTATAAAAAAGCCTACATGTCTCTACAGATCATGAACGCATTTCAACGCCGATGAAATATATCTTTTTTTCAGCTCCTCATTGTTATCTTTTCTGAATTGCATTGCAAGTCAGTATGCACTTGATTTTTTTTAAATATAACTCACATAATGTAATTTTTAATAACCTTTCCCTTTTGCCTTATTGTCTCTTCTGAAAAGTCTTTCATTCTGAAAAATTTTACCTTTTGTATGCAAGAGAAACTGAAAATAAAGCAGTGACGTAATACCTCCTTATCAGCTTGGGCTTGCAGCTGTTTCTATTGTTTGTGAGAATTCTTACTTGAATGGGGTTTAGATGGAAGGCACTTTGCTTATTCCTCCACGTTCTTTGTTGTCGCTACCAATCGGGGGAAGTTTCTAAAGACGTTCAACAGACGGCGATGGGAAGAAAGTTGGTGGATTGAATTATGTTCTTAGCAGAAGAGATTCATCCACTAAAGGGGATGTGCGAGTTTCATTAACTCACACTTTCGCCATCGTTTAGAGTTATTCGTATTCGTTTTCCGCATTTTCGAACGCAGGATAGACGAGGTGGACGGGATTTTTCCGACTATTGGCATTCGTTTCTGTCACGAATTGACACATTTTATGCTGATGCATCCGATAGTTTCTCCTTGACGAGGGAGGGGGAGTTACCCCCTTCAGAATCTTTGTTTTTTAGTGACGCAGTGAAATCCCGGTACAACGAAACATATTTTTAATCCCAATTTAATTTTCGTTACATTGCTGGACTTTCATATTCCCTTTACAACGAACAAAATTGTCGTTCCCTTGAAGTTAATTGTTACGGGATTTCACTGTATTGCCAATGTTAGTTCGTTGGTGTACAAGTGGCTGTAATTAAAGGTACCCTATGTAGACATACGTAAAACTAGTTAGACTTTTGAACTTATGTCATGAAACTTAGTATGTACACTATATGGATCAAGGGAAAAAGAAATTCGTCGTAAAAAAGCACTAGTCAAATTTTTATTGCCTTGTGAAAACGTCTTGGCTTCTTTATCCATTGCATTGTTCATCGCCAAGTTGCCGTGATTGAGAGAAGCCTTTCACGCTACTGCTGAAGATGCTAGAACACGCTTTGAAGCAAAAGAAAAGCATAATATATAAATTCTGTATTTAGATGCTTTAACCACTAGATAGTAATTTTTTCTTCTTTCGCCTCTTTCTGGCTTTGTGGTATAAATTTGAACAAGTGATTTATTATTGCAAATGGGCCATTCAATTTGGTGGAACGGGACATTTTTCAGTATGTTTGTTTCATAAGTATAGATAAAACAAGTTAGAAATTTTATTATTGATAGCAACAGTAAGGATTTATCATAAGAATTCCGTTGAACATTAAACGTATCGTTTTTAAGTAAAATAATTAGTGAATACGCAATAAATTGTCCGTGACGGGACTCGTATGTGTCTCGTTCAATCACGGGAATTTTATTGCGTGTCATTCAATTATTTTCTTCACTCTAGTTAACTTTTGATGTTTACATAGTTCTTGTGACAAATCTTTACTGTTACTATCAAAAATAAAATTTGTAGCTTGTATTTGTATTTATGAAACAAAATCTTGTGGCAAAAATACGCAAAATGTCCCGTTCCGTCACATGGAATGGCCCAAATGTCTTTCTCTATGGTCCATTACTGGTCATACCAAATTTCAATGACTTACGTGCATTAATACGAGCTCTACGTAGGTCCAAACAGGGTAACTTTAAATGTAAACATCCTGTATATGCATGTAAAGATTCATGACCGGGGACCGACTAAGATTGTTAAATCTTAGAAGCCGGGACAACATTTTAGGCCCCTGACAGACTATTTCTCCGAGTTTGTTGGAGAATCCAGTGTAACATGACTTCTTATATATTCTTGTTCTGTTAAATATCTAGTCGCTAATAATTTTTTCTAGTCGCCTGGGTGCCCTGGCGCCCGGGATTTGTCGAACACTGCTTATGACCATTAGGGTGGATCGAAAAAAACGAAATTTTGAATCTTAATTTGGAATACCTGCCAAAAGCTGTGCATGTGTAAGTCCAACACGCATGTAAAATATTATCAAGTTTGAACAACTCTTTGAGGTTCCTACCAAGGCTTGAATTTCTCCAAAAATAGAAAAAAAAAGGTCGATTTTCCAAAATTTTTATGAAAATACTAGTGTTTAAAATTTTTGTTATAATACGATTAAAATGCTTCCTTTGAACACTCTTTTCATGTATCTTCCCAATTATTTACAGTCTTTGCACCATTAAGTTCTCTCATAAGCCGTTAAGTTTCGCGAAATTAACCAAAAACTGACTTTTTTAAAGCTTTTTTGCACATTGCAACATTTCTTCTTTTAAAGTCCAGTTTTCTTTTTCACAACGCCTGTACAGAATGCAGTTTTAAACGGAAGTGAAGTTATACTTTATTAAATTAACAACCCAGCATCCACAAAAAACAGTTAGCTGCATTTCGAGTTCCATTCTACCTTTTCCATCTGCCGAGCCTACTCATTTTACATTAGAAGTAAACTATCAAAATGATTTAGTTGTACTAACTAATAAAACATAGAGAGAAGTGCATTGGTTACAAAGAATATATTTACTCACACACAGTCGCTCTGACATATAAATATCAATATTTCACAAAATGAGGGACTTGAAAAGTATCAGTTAGTTAAAGCCACATAAAATAGTCAGATCGTCACATCCATCTTCGTCACATCCTCTTTCAAATCATTTTTTGATTCAAACGATGACATGATACTTCGAGATTTAATTTTTGCTCTTATAAAGCCATCTCTTGCCGATTGACTAATCACCAACAAAGAATCTTCTGTCACTATATTAGCACAGCGTTCTACCACGTGAGTGTGGCAGGAGAACTAAACGAACGCAAAATTGGCGTTGGTGTTTTCAATCTATTGTTGAAGACTTTCGTTAGATATGCCAGCTAAAATAGGAGACGGGTGGCAGTTATTGCACATTCTTGCCGGTTGATAACATCAGAGTAGTCTGATGTATTCAAGTTAATCCTTGAATTATAGAATTCTCTTATTTCTTCATGAACAGAAGCCACTTGTCTGGCCTTTAAAATCTACGCAAAGCCAGTTCTCTGATGTACTTCGTTCGTCAGTGATCACTGCTAAGAGAATATTTTCTAAGTGGCAAAAATAGGCATTTTGTTGAACGACAGGATCAATATTTTTTTCAGATTTTCACTTACGTAACGAGATGCTGTAATAACACTGATGAGGAACACCAAAGTTTTGTTTCAATTCCAAGGAGAAGAAAAATTTGCAGCGGCTATACTCCCGCCAACAGAGCCATCAACAAGTTTTGGTGTTGATGTCACTTCAAAAGTGGAACAAATGAGCCTTTCTCTGCCAACGCTATCAAGAGTGTGCTACTAGTACGACATTTCTGACAGATGTGTGATGTGTTGCAGCAATTGCTTGAGAAACATTACAGGATTTTGGTACTGTGTCGAATAATTATCGCTCTAAAATCGTTGATATGAAAAAAATTCGAAGACAGCGACGGAAGTGTCACAGGTGTCAGAGACCAAGTACGTGCTTCTCTTCAAAACTTGCCGACTGGAAGTGAAAGGGTTTGAAAAGTATATTTTTCGATAGCCGAAAAGATAAAACTATGATAAAAAGAAATGAAAGATACCATGAAAAAACCATAAGCGAGGAATCCATGGTTGAAATATCCAATTCTCTTTATTTGGGTCATGTGACGCCAACTTCTGGAACGGGAAAATATGTCGCGACAGCAATGTGATTTTTGAACTGAAAATTTGTTTAAGCCTTAAGGATCTGGGCAATTCCACAGAAAAGGGGAAAAGGTGGCAGAATTTTAAAATACTCTTTTTCTCACAATTTTGGTATCAATGGAAAGGTAATTATCTGAAGTGTATGGAAATAACAAAAAATATGCAACAAAAGCAAAATTAATTAGAGTTCTGAGGCTTCAAATCAGGTTGTTATGATCATGTTCTTACGAGTAACTTTTTTTATACGACTTAAGAATGACTGTTTGATACTTGCATTGTCGCATTTTTCAAATATTCTCTCTAAAATATGCTTCTCAGAACTCTCTAGAAGAGTTATATACAAAGAAATTGCAGTTTAACTGCAAAACTTAATTTTTAGGGATTTTTTCATATAAGGCATTTTTGTAATTCTACGTCCGACACCAAATTGGCTGAAAGTTTATATTATGTAAAACTGAGTGGGGATTTTTACAAAATATTTTGTCTGCAAATAAAGATTTTATATGCAATTAAAAATAATCATTTAAATTAAATTTAAAAAAACTAGTTATGCTTAAATAAATGGTCAGAAAAATTTCTACGTCCGACACCAATATTTTCCTAACTGAAACTAGGTTTATGAGTATACGAAAGTTCCGGGTTAAATTAAATAATTCACACATGCTATTCATGCCTAATTATGTATTTATATTTATATTTTACATAACATAAATTTAAAGAACATATACACAATATTTTGACTGGGGAAAATATCTGAAGATAAGAAATGAGTCTCATATGTTTATCAATAGCGATTAAAGTAATTATGTATAAAATTATGAATATTTAAGAAACATTAGGGTTCTCAGTTCAAAAATAACACTCCTCCCTTCCCCAGTTTTCACTTCAAAACTCTCAAGTATTTTAGGTGAACTCACAACAACCCCTGTTTGTGCCTAGAAATGCTCAGTTTCGTTTTCAACAATTTGTAACCAACATCCAAAAATCTGCATTTCTTTTCGCCCTAGAGATTGAGTTTTTTGTTGTTCACATTGAGATTGTAAAAATAAAAAAAAAAAATAAAAAAAAATTGACAAAATGCGTCTAATCTCTCTTGTTCTCGTTATGGTATTTTCCTTATTTTATGAGTGAAGACTTAAAATAAAAATTTCCTGGAATGGTATACAGATATTGATACAGTAGGGGTGTCCATTTCCCCAAAAGCAATGAGATCCCCCCTGCCCCTCCCCCCCCCAATCCCTCAAGAACACCCAGAAGAATAATATTTTGTCAGAAAAACAAAGAAATGTCTTGAAAACATTCCTTGTAAACAAGTTCTATGACATAACTTGAGCCATGACCCCCCCCCCCCTCCGTACATTCTTTTTGCATAAAAATTCAATTTTCACAAAATTATTTGATTTTTCACAAAAAATGGAGCCCTGGGTAAAATTTTGCACAGACTCTTGTTATGCGTATTTTCCCCTTTTTTATGCTTTAAAATTCATCCATTTTAACTCTAAAAAATATGAACCTTTATTAGTAAATTTTGTGCAAATTCTACGTTCGACACCGTGGAATTGCCCATCTTTTAGTTTTTGGCTGTGATGGCACGGCCACGAATACCAGAAAAAAGAACGGTGCAATTGCGGCTATAGAGAATAAAATTGGACATCCTGTCCCATGGTTAATCAGTGAACTGCATACGAGCAGCCTTTGCGTCACCTGTTCACATTACTTGATGGTGAAACTGCTGGTCCTTGTGAATTTTCTCAGGACCAATAGGTAAATTGCTAGACAGGTGCTACAATTTACCACTGATCCAGTTTGAAGCAATTACGCTCCTTGTCGTAGGTGCTGGGCTCTTAAGATAATAAAGTATAATTTCATTTCCATTTAAAACTGCATTCTGCACAGTCATTGCAAAAAAAAAAGTACTTTAAAAGAAAAAATATTGCAGTGTGCGAAAAGGCTTAAAAAAAGTCGGTTTCTGGAAATTTCACGAAATTTTACGAACTTGTGTGCGAACCTAATACTGCAAAGAATGTAAATAATTTTGAAGATACATGAAAAGCGTGTTAAAAGGAAACATTTTAATGGTATTAGAACAAAAATTTTGAACCTTATTATTTCATAAAAATTTTGGAAAATTGACCTTTTTTCCTATTCTTGGAGAAATTCAAGCCTTGGTAGGACCCTCAAGGAGTTATTCAAACTTTATAATATTTTGCATGTGTATTGTTCTTACACATGCACAGCTTTTGGTGGGTATTCCAAATTGAGATTCGAAATTTTATTTTTTTCGATCCACCCTAATGACCATACCCCTCCAGCAGAACAATTTTTTGCCGGTTAATGACCAACCAGCGTAAAAAAAATGTGTCTGCGCAGGTGTCTCTACTGATCAGGAGAAAATTACGTGGCTCTTCAAAACGTTGTAACCCAACTCTAATAACTTTCAATATATCATTAGCTTCGAAGATTAAACGGGTGGGTTAGTTGGGATGCTCATGAATCTGGGTTTCCTCACAAAAAAAAAAAAAAAACTATTTGCTGATTTGTTCAGTTCTTTGTGGCGTTTTTCTCTTGATATTCCTATTTTTATTTATTTGTTTTATATTAGTTATTTCTTCGTCATAAGAAACGTCTCATTTTGCCTCTCAGGAACGAACGATTTTCATTAAACAGACAATTATTCAGACATTTTTCGAAAGACGCTTAGTTTACTCAGCCTTCTACACAAAAGCAATTTGTAAACCACACATTGACTTTTTTGACTGGCGAAAGTAAAATCATGTTCAACTTTTTAGTAGCCCTTTAAAAGAAGAAAAAAAAAAGGAAGTTAAATCGTGAAAAATTTAATTCACGCTTTAATGTTTCTCCGGAAAATTCCTCATACCCAGTTTTTATCCTTGCGTTAACTTTGACTTATACTTTTTATTATTATTTTTTTTAAATTATTATTATTGAACAGAAATGTTCTGAATACTCATTATAAGAAATAATACTTTTACCTTTCTCCAAAAAACAGTAAATGAGAAGATCCAACATTATTATTGCACAAAATGCAAAATAATGACTGCACATGTTTCGGGGTTGCATAAAACATCCATGTATTAATTCAGAAAGTTGTGAAAGATGTAAGAAATCCAATTGAAACTAATTTGCTTTATCCTATTACTCCAGACTTTATGGATTAACAAATGAATTTCTTGTAATCTCCAGACATAAACTCTGTCTGGTTTTTTTTTTTTTTTCTTTTGACTTCGAAACATATGCCTGGTATAGTTTTTTGTGATTTTGTTCTGTAATGACGTTCATTTTCTTAGTTGTTGGGTTTCTTATAACAACGAAACACTCTTGTCTGCCTTTTTCTATTTTTGATTTGTGTTTTAATGACTTTGATTTCGTCAGTTACTTATGTGTTTTACTTTATTATTATTACTATTATTTCGTTTTGTTTTTCTGCAGTCTCGTTTTTTTTTCTTTTTTTTTTGTTCAAATAGATATTTTACCTGCGTAGTATAAGCGCTTGCCGTGAAACACGTTTTACAGAGCTCCTATGTAAAAACTAAGTGTCGCGATTTACTTCTGAAATTATTCGGGGCTTTTTTTTCATTCTTTTTTTTTTTTTTGTAAACCACACATCATAGGTTTTCAATCAATGGCAACGTTTGGCAAATCATAGTCTTTTTTTAAATTTATTTTTATATTTTTTTAGTACTTCTAATAGTGGTAGAGCGATTTTGTCACAAACTCATAAAAATAATCAACCGACTTTGGAAAAGGTTTGTCTTCAGGTGCCAGAATAATTTTTTTTTTTCCGATAGTGTAGCGAAGAAGTGGCTGTTTTACCTGCGTTAGATCAGCGTTGGCAGTGAAACACGTTTTACAGAGCTTCTATGTAAATACTATGTGTCGCGATTTACTTCTGAAATCATTCGGGGCTTTTTTTTTTTTCATTCTTTTTTTTTTCTAATTGCAAGAAGAGAGACTGAAACTTAGTATTTTTAAAAAAAATCAATTTGTGTTTGGTAAATTATTGGTTTTTTTTTAAATTTATTTTTATGTATTTTACTATTGGCAGTAGTGGTAGAGCGATTTTTATCACAAGTTCATAAAAATAATCAAACGACTTTGGAAAAGGCTTGTCTTTAAGTAACAGAATAATTTTTTTTAATCGATAGTGTAGCTAAGAAGTGGCTGTTTTACCTGCATTGGACATACGCAGGCAGTGAAGCACGTTTTAGAGAGTTCTTTTATTCCAGAAGTGACCAACTTGTCAGTAAGATCGACATGATTACTTCAAAACGTGTGACGATATAATTCTGAAATGTTTCTTGTGTGGTGTTGTGGTGTGGGTGTGTGTGTTTTTTATTATTTCTTTTAAGTGAAATGTTTTAGCCAAGGACTTTGAAGTTCTGATCCCGCAACCTTTTTGTGGGACAGAGATGATGTATTTGTTTTCGATATTGCCTAACAATGAAACATAATAGTAACTATAAAGTTTAAATACTTATAAATAATTGTAATTACTGTTTGACCACGGATTGTATGGAATCGGCAAACGACCAGTTAAGACGAGTCTATCTGAATCAGGGGGGGAGTAAAAAGTTTATGCGCGTGTTCCGTTCATTTGAATATGACTCTGCTTACTTTTAGAGGCTAACAAACATCTGCAAACGCTGATATCCCTAAAAACAAATAGATGCGTCCACTTCCGCCCCTAAACCGGATGTTTGCCTTCCCATACGACCTGTGGTCAGACAGTATAAAGTATTTTGTTGTTAAAAATTTTAAAAATCAATTTCCAGACTGTACTTAAGCAAGTTCATATTTGCGAATTTTGTGAATTTTAAACTTTTCAAATATTGCAGATTTTTGACGATTTTCTTAATTCAAGTCAAGTCGACAGTTTAAAAGCATAATCCACATTGCTTAAGTTCAGCCTTGAAATTTGTTACCCTTTATTGACCAAATTAACTTTATAATTACTATTATTTTTCGTTGTTTTTTGGCTATTAAAACCGGATTTCGAGTACTGTTTATTTTTCTCGTTTTTTATAAACTATTTTTTCATTAAAATATACAATTTCGTTGTGAAGCTGCCGAAGTCAGGCGCAGAAGAAACAAGAGAGGGGCGTAAAAGAAAACATGCGAATGAAGTGATACTTCACAATATGTAAAAAACAGAAAAGATAGAAGTTTCACTTCTATCGTGTCTTTGTGAAACATTTTTTTTTCTTTTATACCTTGAAGAGTTAATTAATTATTTTTTGAGGGGGGAGGGGAGTAATAAGAACGACTCTTTTTGCAAGTCTGACTGTCGTTTGCATATATTGAAATCAGAAACACGGAGAAAAAATTATTTTCCTTTGTCGCGTCATTTTCTATAGTATAGCTCGCATTTCCTTTTCCCCACGCCCAGATTGGAAATCCGTGTCAGTTCCCGAATTCGTCCAAAAGTCGTTCGCGGGGCCATTTTCTCCGAAGATTCTCCTCAGTTAAATCACTTTCAACATTAAGTAAAATAAACGATTTCCCTCGCCCACCCCCTCGTCTTTCCTCCTTTTTTTTTTTTTTTTTTTTTTTTTTTTTTTTGTTGTCGGCTTGAAAAACCGAGGTAAAAGCTTTTTTCCTCTTCCTTAAAGCTGTAAACGGGATTTTCTCCCACTTTAATGCGATATTCTTGTCAGATCAGTATTCGCTCTTCACTTCACTTCCGACTTCTACTTTGTTCCGGGACTGACGAGATACCAAGAAGAAAACGATGTAATTTGTTCCACTTGCGTTTGTGCTTCTGTCGTTGTTTTGTTGCACGTTTTTGAAAATCGCATAGCGCCAAATCGGTCACTTGTGCCCTGTGGGTTAGCTTTGCATTAGAGGTGCGACATCGATGGCAAAACATCGATGTTAGAAATTAAAACATCATTGGTATTGGTACATCGACCAAAACACATCGATGTTCCAAAACATCGATCTTTTTATCAATATATAACACATTTTTGTATATACTGCACTAATTTAAGCAATACAAAAGAATACGTACCCGACGAATATATTGAAAATACTGAACCTCAAACCGTGAATATAATTTAATAAGAATAATTTCGCAAAATTTTGGTTTTATAGTAGGACAAAAATTGATAATAAAACAAGCACCGATTAATAAAAACTAGTTACTGTCTGACCATCGATTACATGGAAAGGTTAATATCCGGTTTATAGGCGGGACGTATCTATTACTTTAAAAGGGATGTTAGTTGGTTTGTTTTAGATGTGCACTTTTGCCTCTCTATTATTTAGCCTAAGTTTCGTAAAAGTGAAAATTTGCTCACAGCAACATTTTTTAAGTCTAAAGTATATTCGATCTACATTCTTACGGCAAAAATTAATTGATTTATTTATTCACAACATAGTTTTGAGCTTACCATTTTGCTTTTACGTTCCTGAACGAAATAAAAACAATTTATTTTCTTTTTGTTGTTTCCATGGTAACTATTTTTGTTTCCCCTTATTTTATTTTTGAGAATGCAATAAATGAATAAGGCACCAGTGACATTATAAAACGCGAGCATCCTAATCCCATCGTTATTTTCCCTTCTCCCCTGCTAGATTCATTCACTTGGAATCGTCTTTACTTGGCAGATTACCAAATTACATATAATCCGTAGTGAAACAGTATAGTAGTAAGGAAATATTTTCAAACTGAATGAAACTACACTCCTGTTTGTGAAAATTGCAACACCATGAAGGAAGCATCATAATTGAATGAAATTTAATACGCAGTTGAGTGGTAATGGTACAAGTAAATGATTACATTTTCAAACCAAACAAACAATACAAAGAGATAGAAATTAGTATTTTGTGTGGCCACTGCGCGCCGAAATAAGAGCTGTTACACGATTCGGCATGGAGTGAAACAAAGTTTGAATATCTGCCTGCTGAAGAGTATTCCATATCGTTTGTATGCGCACCAAAGTTCGTCTGTCGAAGCAACAGGACGAGGATCACGAGTGAGACGCCGCCCAACGAAATCCCACAAATGTTCAATCGGTGACATATCCGGGGAATATGCATGCCGAGGAAGAAGCTGTACCTGCTGCGAATCAAGGTAGGATTTGACAGTCCTGGCGACATGTGGCCGGACATTATTCTGCTTGCAGCCCCCTGGCAATCCTTGCAGAAAAGGAATAGCTTGGGGCTGTAAAACTTCGTTTATATATCGGGTACTGTTCAAATTGCCCAAAATTCGTAGCAATTGTGATCGTCCAAGATATGCTATGGCACCCCAGACCATAACTCCGGGTGTTCGTTCACTGTAGGTTTATAGTTTTAAAGACTAATTTCGTGTTTAGTTAAATTTATGTTTAATTCAGGATTCGGTGTAACGTTAGATACTAGTTTATAGGAGGCTCCGACTTCAAAAGGTTGTTAAAAATTAAAAGATCGTATACATTTAGTTAGGTATTTAAAATATTTTATCGTATATTTTGAAAAATAAATTTCATTTCTTGGTTTGGATAGGAAATCGTATGTTAGTGTAATTAGTTATTTTTTACTTATTAGTTCGTAGGTGTTTTTTGAAGGCGGTTTTTTTTTTTTTAATTTAAAAGTAATTTATTGTGTGACTGTGTTGTTGTGCTGTGAATGGTTGCCTACCCTGTTAACGGGTCCTTATGGCTTGTGTGTACTGTGGAAGTCGAATTTCACACCAAATTGCAGTACAATTGGAAAAATGAAGCAGCACATCTCAAATTGTCAGTCTACCTCGCGCAAGACAGCAACAACAACAAATTCGGTTCATACGTTAAGGAGCTATACATAGATACGTCAATCTTTTGATCGTCTTCTTTTTGCATCGTGGGTTAATAATCCTTAAATCTCGAAAAATCGACCAAAATTTGAAAATTTTTAGTAACCCAGGATTCACAAACCCCAAAAATATCTCTCCTGTTTCTTGGTGAATATAGAAGAATATACTAAAACTAAAACTGATCGTTTTGTCAGATAAGCATTCATCTAAATATGATTTCGAAAAACGGTTTGTTTTCGAGGAAAAGAATGCATATTAAAACAGAAAGAACGAGATCTGGATTTTACAACAATCTCCTCGCCAATTTTGAAGAAAAACTGGTCATACTTTTTTATTCTGAAAAGTCCAAAGAAAACATATTTTCCCCGAAGGCTATATATGAAAAAAAAGAAACACATGCATTTCACGAGGAAGTTGACAGTATACATACATTACCAGAGCAGCGAGAAAAATGTTTTGCAGACAAGGAAAACAAACTGTTCGAATTTGAACCGCTTAAATAAAACAAATCTTGGCCAATGTAGAAATGTTTACACGTGTTTGGATTTCTGTGGAATTTTAAACTGAGCGTTAAGTTTTAAAATGTTGCACGAAAGACTTAAGTTTGAAAGAAAGAAATGTTTAAAGTTTTGATTAGTTTCTGCTTAGCACTTTAATGTTTATTCCGGATGTTTCTTTTTCTTTCTTTCTTTTTTTAGTTATGTGCGAAATTTTACTTTTGGATTTTTTTTCCCTATAACGTTATGTTATTTCAAAAAATCTTTTTTGGAAAATTCTTTCGATTCGTTAGTTGAGAAGTTGATGTAAACTTTTAGCGCGTTAAGACTGATTTATTGAAAACGGGGTTATAAGTCTGACTTTGACAAGTTTTTTGCATTAGTTTTCGTAAATATTGCAAAAGGTGTTTTTAATGCCATTATTAAATTCACTATCTGTGAATTTGCCGTTTTATAAACAAAAAAGCGTGGCTGGTGCGCTTGTTCTTTGCAATCTCCTTCCCCCTCCCTCCTCACACCCCAAATATAAAATTATAAATTAATAATTTTATTTTGGAAAAAAATAATGCTCAGGCATCAGATTTTTTTTTTATTATTATTATTTTTTTTTTTTTTAACGTTACTCTGTTGGGAGGAAATTTGGTTGTTTTACCTGCATTAGATTAGTGTAGGCAGTGGAACACGTTTTACAGAGTTCCTTGACGGCGAAAGTGGGTAACTTGTGAGCAAAAGTGACTTAACGAGTCGTATCCGCTTCCGAAATTTTTCATCTGTTGGCAAGAAGAATAAAACTTTTCAAACATTGGGTTCGTAAAGTAAGACAAAACAACGTTAGATGAAGCACAAATTTGCAAATAACAGCAGACACGTGTTTCGGCGTTACAGGGAACGCCTTTCTCAATGCAAAAATAATGAGCTTATGGATGAAAAGACATCCGACAAAAGCCAAGAGCAGATAAGCATGCAGCTTAAAAGATAAAAACAGCGGATTATCCAAACACCAATGACAAAGTTATAAACCGATCAGGAACCAATAGGAATGCAAGCGAAGGCCAAGAGCTTTCTCTTAGGTACGAACCCAGAAAGAACGAATTCAATTGAACAAGGATTAAGCCGAAGCTTAAACAAAAAAAAAAAAAAAAAAAATTGTCAGTAACCGTCAACCGCAAGAAAGAAAAAGCTGAATGGAAAACCATGAAATAAAATAAACAGAAACAAAAAATATTCGAAAAAAGGAAAAATAAAGATAAATAGAAGAAAATTGTGGAGGGGGGGTGTAAATCAAGACAAAAAGGTAAAAATAAACAAAGGAAGATAGATAAAAATGAATGGGAAAAAAGGGGGGGATGGGGAAAGGACAGTATTAAAGATATCGGAGCCAAATGTTGGAAAAATATGGAACTGCACTAAGATCGTTAACTAAGTTAGAACTGTTCCTCAAAATATGAAAGGATTCCCAAAAGTCAAGATCTGATGAATTGGGGCATTTTTGGATAATCTGATAAGAGTTAAAATCAAAAGAGTGATTCGAATCCCAAGAGAAAGCTCTTGGCCTTTGCTTGCATTCCTATTGGTTCCTGATCGGTTTATAACTTTGTCATTGGTGTTTGGCTAATCCGCTGTTTTTATCTTTTAAGCTGCATGCTTATCTGCACTTGGCTTTTGTCGGATGTCTTTTCATCCATAAACTCATTAATTTTTGCATTGAAAAAGGCGTTCCCTGTAACGCCGAAACACGTGTCTGCTGTTATTTGCAAATTTGTGCTTCACCCCAATTTTGTTCTATATATCTTTATTTTTCCTTTTTTCGAATATTTTTTGTTTCTGTTTATTTTATTTCATGGTTTTCCATTCAGCTTTTCCTTTCTTGCGGTTCATGGTTACTGAAAATTTGTTTTCTTTTTGTTTAAGCTTCGGCTTAATCCTTGTCCAATTGAATTCGTTCTTTCAGGGTTCGTACCTAAGAGAAAGCTCTTGGCCTTTGCTTGCATTCCTATTGGTTCCTGATCGGTTTATAACTTTGTCATTGGTGTTTGGCTAATCCGCTGTTTTTATCTTTTAAGCTGCATGCTTATCTGGTCTTGGCTTTTGTCGGATGTCTTTTCATCCATAAGCTCATTATTTTTGCATTGAAAAAGGCGTTCCCTGTAACGCCGAAACACGTGTCTGCTGTTATTTGCAAATTTGTGCTTCATCTAACGTTGTTTTGTCTTACTTTACTGCTCAGCACAAAGGTATTTATTTATCTTATTGGGTTCGTATTTTGTGTTTATTTTAGCTTAGATATTCACTTAGTAAAATAAACGCAAAAATAGTTTGGGGCAGATGTATACAAAAAGATTTAAGCAATGATGAGTTCGAGCACTAACTGTTATTAGAAGGTGAAATGTGAAGTATATAATTTCGTCAAAGGAGAATCTTAAAAAAATGTATTTAATATGCAAATACTTTTTGAAAAAGCATTTTTTTAAAAACTTTTTGCATAAGAAAATACAGTCATCTAATACCACCAAGAAAAGATTTTCGGTTGTGTTGGTCAGCCACCCCTGCTTTGTTGCTTGCACGGAGAGATGGTTGCAATACTTGTCGCTAAGTTGGCGATATGTTGGCTAGATGAAAGAAGAATTTGGAAATTTCTTATACACCTTTTCCCCTGAAATTTCTAGGCAGTAACACATGTATTTTTTTTCCCCTTTCTAATGGACCTTCGTTATAGGCACTATCTTTTGCAGACGTCGTTGTAGTGTCATCCCCCGGTATAGCATCCATTCTTTCGCCATTACAACGAGAATTTTGAGACACAGTTACCACACCAGATGAAGGCACCTGTGCTCTATTCGATGCGAGAAACTATTCCAGGATTTAAATTTATCCATAGCACTCCAATCCAAACGTGTACTCGGTGAATCTTTCACATGCCGCATAACATACATAAAATAGAGTTACGAGAAATGTTTGAGTAGAAAATAATGATTGTACTCGCATATGAGGCAGTAAGAAGCAGATGTAAGTGGACATTTTCAAGCTTTGAGTAAAACGCGTTTAAAGCAGGGTTGGCAAGTTTCTGCCGAGGCGGTTAAAACCACCGGTAGAAACCGGTTAAAACCGGCATGGCAAAAACCACTTTCTGCCACATTTGCGGCAGAAACTGGCAAAAACTCTCAAAATGAAAAAAAAAATTAAATTATTGACATGCAATAGGATGTGCATGGAAAAAATAAGTATTAAACAAAGCACAATTTAATTACGCTATTACCACAATTTAAAATCAAATGTTACCTTTTTGGACCCTGCAGTTGCTTCTTAGAAAAGGTGGTTTCTAAAATCTGAACAGTTTCTCAATCTAATATGTACAAATTAGAAACTTTAGAATATTCCTGCAACAGAAGAGCTAGCAGGCAATGCATGAAGGAACAATCAATGTTCGTGAAACTTTCATCTATTGTATATTTTTTTAAACTGGTCCACCATGTAGTAACTGGGGTAGTGGGAGAAATTCGACTGGAAAAATAAGTTGCGAGAAAAAGGGCCAATTTGTTTTGCAAAGCTGTGACATTAGGTGCAAAATCTATGTTAATATTGGCAAGTAAAATTCTGGCACTTTCTTCTTGAAGCACGTGATAATTTCGATCACAAACAATTTAGATGAAGCATATAAGTGAGCAAATTAAAATCAGAAATGCCTTTTAATTTTGTATGTCGCTCCTCTTTCCTGAGCACCTATATGATTTTTCGTCCTTTTGTTAGATTAATCCAAACATTACGAGCATCTGCAATTGAAAAGTTTCCTTCTCAAACTAAATCAAGTTTATTAGCATAGGATTTTATTTTTTTAAATGATGAAATGAAGTTTAATTTTTTAGTTTACTTAAACGAGTATCATTTGGCAATCACTTAAGTAATTAAAGATGCTTTTAAGTTTTTGCCAGTTTCTGCCGGTTTTTACCAGTTATAACCAGTTTCTGCCACTGGTACGACAAAAACTAGTTTCTGCCGGCAGAAAGCCAACCCTGGTTTAGAGATAAGGCTTTAGATAGGCTTTCATTGAAAAGTTTTTCTAAATCATGCTCTATAGCCAGCACATACCAGATTAGTACTATGTCTTGCCCCAAGAGAGAGGAGAGGTTCATCTATTACAGCGTTTCTTAAATTGTGTTCCGCGGAGCCCCGGGATTCCACGGAGCTCTCCCAGGGGTTCCATGAGATTTGTATATTCTTTTCACACCTTTCAAATTTGTGACTTGAAAAATCGACAAAAATAACACCTTTTCAAAGATACATTTACTGTCACTTTCGCATCTAATCTAAGCATTAATACTTATCTGGGAGAGGCACTATGGGAACAATTTTATTTCTCGCTAAAAGTAATACAAATTTTTGACTATCAAAAATAGCATGAAATGGTGCCTTTAAGGTTTCAACTTCGAAAGTTTTTCGAGATTAATCCCAAAACGCCTATTTTTCAGCTAATGTCTCCAAAGAAAACATAAAATTGGGTTTTAAAATCTTCAATTTTGAAAACGTTTTGGCAGAAGCTATTGACTCCCTAATATCGCCAAAAATAGTTTAAAAGTTGCTTCAATGTTGAACAAATTTCGGGAAAGCACCCAAATCCCTCTCCTACAACATTACCAAATGTTGCCATAAATTACAATTTTTGACAACAATTTCAAATATTTTGCCCTTGATACTAGCCACTCTTCCAGTATCTATAGCAAGACCGTGGTGGCCTGATCAGTAAGGCATCCGACTTGTGACCGGAGGGTCCCGGGTTCGTTCCTCGCTGGTCGAAGAGCCACCGTCTTCATTAATGGTGACTGGGGGACAATAAATATGCTCGTGGTCACAAAGTCTTCCAAGCGAAACAATACATCTGGGGGTGCAGGACCAGGGATTGCTCGGTTACTGGTCTGGTTCAAAAAAATCAGAGCTGTCTTCAGGGTTCCATCCAACTGGTTAAGCCGCAAATAGTGGAAGGTACGGGGGACTCTGGAGTGAAAAGTATCTATGGCAGCAGTTGAAAAGACAATTTAAGCATTTAACGACTGATGACAATTTTAAGGAGGAGTTCTGTTCACGAGGGTCTAAATGGTTTAGTTATGTCTAAGGCTCCTATATATACAGCGACTCCAGTTCTGTCTGAAGGAACACACAGTGACATTAAAAACTCTATTTTTTAAATAAATAAAAAATGTTTAAAAAAAACGATATTTTAAAATTTTCAATTTTAAGGTTTAAAAACTTTTTTACGTAAATTTAAGTGAATTATTAACATTTTTGTAGGTAAAGCACATCCGTATTTCGTTTCCTAACTAGGAAGATATTTTAACCACATAACTCATGCATAAATTCTAAGGTTATTTATCCCTTATAAAAATTCTGAGTATTTCTCAGAATCACAAACAGGAGTGTACTGGTATTTTACAATGATAAATAATAATTAGCAATCATCAATAATTTAAATGATCTAAATTATATAATATGTATTTAATTAGCGGTTTAATGACAAATAGTTAATATGATAGTCTCTTTGAAGTAAAAACATGAGCATTCTCTAAAACAGAATATTGGCTAAGCCACTGTAAACTATTGAAACACCAGGGGTTCCACGAAAAAAGTGACTATTTAAAAGGATTCCACTAATCAAAGAAATTAAGAAACGCTGATCTATTATATCGTTTGTACTGGTTACCTCCAAATTTTTAATTTGTCACTTACAAGCCCTTTTCTTCTCACTGCCTCATATATTCTTAAAAGAAAAGGATACATTCATGTCATAAGCTTCACTACTACGATCGTCTGAGATTAAGCTGGTTTTGTGCTTACGTGACTTATTCCTTCGTGCGACAACGCATGGTAATGACCTAATAGGCATCATCCTAAAAGGTACTTAAATAAAAGCTCAATTTCTTCCTTAGGATGATTTTATTTAGTTATGTGCTATTAGTATAGATTACTGTGACCGTGTGAGGGTTTGTTCATTATAAGTACTTTTATTATGTTTAAAAAAAGGTGGATTTATTTATCTTCTGCCGTCGTAATGCCATGCCTTCATTTCTTTCTGCAATAATTAAAACCGTTTATTTTTAATATTTTCGTTCTGAAGACGTTTAGTCTCTTTTAGTTTTTATATGCTAAACTCTGTCGCCGGATGTTTCCATTGTTCTCGAATTTTATTTTACTGTTTTCACTCAGTCTTTCTGTTATTCTTTTTGGTTCATCGGAAAATTTTTGTTCTTGTTTCTTCTTTCGTTAAAGAAAAAAAGAGACTGATCAATCATTAAGAAGATTACGACAGTGGCGAACTACTTTGTATTTTTTTTTCGCAATGTCATTTGAGGGAAGAAGCAGGTAAGAAAAGAATGAAAATTTTCCTCCCTTTCGATCTCTTTTCCTCGGAAGTGTTTCGAGGAATTCTCAGATAAGCGGATGAGATTTGCATCGATTTTCTGTGGCAGAGAATGTTCCCCTGCCACCCTTCGGCTAAAAGCCCCAGTTTAAAATTCTGAATGGATCTTCCTGCCCCTCGGTGTGCGATAAGAAACTGCCTCCATAAATCTTGTACCCGGCCTACAAAACGGTTAACCCAACTTGGTCCTACTTTTTCCCTTCCACAAACTGTATATTTTTTTTCTTTCGTTTCAAATAAAACTGGTGTATAACAGAAGTGCTTACTTTCTACGGACACGAAATCTTGTATTCTAAGTGAATTTCTTGAAAAACAAGAAAGATCAGCAACTAGGCTCTAAATATATGTTGTTTTCTTCTTTTAAATGGCAGTAGGAAGAATTATTTTCTCTAAACTCTACCTTTTAGCTTGAAGCCTTCCAACAAGGAGGCATAGATCTAGTATAACTATATTTGGGGCAAACCTAACTTGGGCAAAGTCATAATGCCGTGATTAGGATCTTCGTCGCCTTCACATTGCTGAAAGGTCAGATTTGCCCCAACTATAGATACACAACTCCGTAGCAGAAGCCACTGGCCGCTATTGAACGTACGAATCTTAAATTAGACGGGAAAAAGCATAGCCCTTGAACGGGAATTAGTAACTGGAGGGGGCAAGTTCAGTCATTGGCTTAGGAAACGCTGATCGCAAATCACATAGTTCAACTGTGACGAATGGAAGGCACGTGTCATGTGGAACATGTGAAGTAATACCCCTATATAGTATACGAGCCGACGCATCAGCTTCAGTTCAACCATTTTGGATCGGAGTGCATGTTTGAGTGGTTGTCTTTTCTGGCGAATTATCGCGTTTGGTGATTTCTCACTGCGAGCAATTATTAGCGGCACGTGAATTGTTTATTAACTAATGTATTCGGAACTCCAGCGCTCGAATACGCTACCTTGCGGTGATTTATAAAACTGCGTCTGCACCTAAAACATTGCCACGTTGCGCATCACGTGTGTCTGTTGACGTAAACACAGGCAGTTTGTTCTGAGTATTTATTAACGCAATCGATGTGTCTTAGTTTGCTTTCAGCTACAGAAATTAATTCGTCCCTTAGTAGTATTCTCGAGCTTCTCAAAATAATGTTAGTTTTTCTTATTTCTTTCAAAAAAGTATTAAATGGTGGAAGCGTAAACAAGAAAACTCTGGATTAACAAAATTGGACAACGTTATACCAGGTAAAATTTTTTATTGTTTTGTATGAATTTGTAAGAATATGAGTTTTTTTTAATCTTAAATTAATTTAACTAATCATATTTTACAGCAGCATTTAGTTGGAATGGACAGTATGCAAAATATTTTCTTGAATATATTATCGTAGAACAAAATGAATAACCGAGAAAGAATTTACTTTATTCCTTTTATTCTCAGCTGAAAGGTTTCGCCAAATTTGTTTAGGGTTATAGTAGTTTTATTATTGTGCAAGCAAAGTAGCCTTGGCGAGTTTTCGCGTTTTTAGTTAAACCATTTTTAATTTTTATCATGAGTGGAATAAAATGATAGTAAGATTACAGAATTCGATAAGTAAAAAGAAATAATGGTCAATCAACTGAAAAGAAAACTATCACCATATATAAACTGTGAGTACACATTTTATTTATTTTGTTCTGAGTGAATTTGAATAAATATCAGTTTTTCAATTCGATGAAAAAAAAACGAACTTAACAACATTGACTGGACACTTTTCTTTAACCTAATTCCACATAAATGATTTAAATAAAATTTGTTACTACAGTATCCTACTGAAATAGACAGTATGCAAATAAATTTTCTTGAAAATATTTATCGCAGAACAGATTGAAAAATCCAGAAAGAACGTTAAGAATTTGAACAATAAAAAATAAAAGTTCGCCAAAAATCTGTTTATAGTGTTATGGTTTTAAAATTATGTGAAAGAATAATGTATCTTGACAAGATTTCGCATATCAGGTAAATTATTTCCATGACGAATGAATTAAATGCATGATTTCTTTGGATATCCAATCATATAGTCATAGAAATAAATTATCTAGTGTTAAACGTTACTCTTGACAGTCTGCCACGTATGTGCACTATGTGACAAAAATGTCAACAAATGCTGGAAATGTCACGAAACTGAACTTAATATGTACTAATGTATAGAAAAAACGGTACAAAATGAAAATGCCGTTCGAAGCGAACCAAAAATTTATGAATTCCGAATTCAACATCGTGAAAATGGCTGCTTCAGAACAACTTACTGTGTGTTCTACATTAATTGTTTACTTTCGTAATACTTTTTGGTTTCTAATCTCTTTCTATATGGGTCAGAATATCCACAAGACTTTGAAAAATCTTTTCAAACGAATAAAGCGAAAAAATCATACATACGAACAAAAATCACAACACTTTTAGCATTTTCTTCGCTACCACATGCGTTTGTTTTAGTTTTCAATTCCGCCATTAAACAGTGACTGCAGTGCCCCCTATAGTTCGTTGGAGTTGCGAATTATTTTTGACTAATTTGGCAAATCCTGAAACTTTGCTCCCTAGCTCCACAACAATGAAAAATCCGATCCAAAATGGCTAAACTTAAGCTGAAGCGTTGGCTTGTATATATAGCGGCTCTAGTGTGAAGGGAACCAGAATTCTTCCAATACTTTACTTTAAATATATCACGTGACTTGAGATTCTTGCTACGAGACTTGAGAGCTCCACGGCGTAGCCTATACAGGATGCTACTGCAACCACTGATCTGCAGTGTTCGGCAACAGTTGTTTGCGCGCATAACGCTTTTTGACGCTTGCCTGTCTTTTCAGTTGCCCATGGAACCGATTTCTTGTATCTAGTTAGTACTATATCTATGTGAAGGGTTGTCGATCGTCTACGTTTAGCGGTTTAGCGCCGAGGCAACTGACTGAACACAAATCCAGCATTGGCTACTCTTGCTGTTTAGACATGGCGGATTGTGGATTAACATGAAAAGGAAAATTATTTTCTCCTCTGCATCCTACCTTTTGACTGTAAGATTTGTATTCTATTTCACGAGAACTGATAGTCGAAGTAAACGAAGAGCATTGCTTTTTTGTCTTCGATGTTTTCCAGTTTTATGATGGCGATTCTGTTCGTATGGACCGAGGACCAATAGTTAGCCTTTTTTTTTTTTTTAATCTTAATTCTTCAAAATTCGATTTTCTTTTCAGCCAAGGCAGTAGCTACACAAAAATAATACTCAATTTTTCTTCTGCCAATTTTTTTTTTTTTTTTTTTTTTTTTTTTTAAAGATTTTACACACACACACACAAATGTAATTCAAAATCAAGTTTAGAACGGAAAAAGTTACATACCTGCAAAAAAAATTGTCCAAAATGACTCTGTTAGCCTCCAAAGCTGTTTCGTTTTCTGCATTCAGTCAGTTCGGGGAAATAAGATTACGTAGCAGTGATGTTAAGGTCGATCCAGGGAAAAGCCTCGTACACTAATCGAGGGTCCACTTAATTTCGCTCGCAAACTCTCGTGGTGTTTTTAATTGTGACATCATATGATATGTTTTTGAGTGGTTGTCTTTTCTGGCAAGTTATCGCGTTTGGTGATTGTTCACTGCGAGCAATTATTAGCTGCACGTGAATTGTTTATTAAACAAAATATTATTTACGACTAATTTGGCGGAACACGAAACTTTGCTGTGGTAACCCTAGCTGCGCAACAATGAAAAATCCTATCCAAAATGGTCAAACTTAAGGTGATGCGTCGGCCTATCTATATAGCGGCTTTAGAGATAGTACGTCAGCGGCTATGATGTATGATGTAAATTTCATCTTCATACTCATACATCATACACACACACATACATCATACATATGTGTATTGTTAGGATTTCGGCACATTTCAAGAAATTCTTTAAATGATGACACAGTTCTTGCGAAAACACAAGACATTTATTTACTTTCATTGAAGCGGCTTCCTAATATAGCGTTGAATGAACTTCTTGCATTTTCTATTTAAGTATGTTCTCGTATTTTGACTTCCTTTTACAAAAAATGAAGCATTGTATTCGCAAAAAAAATTTCACTCAAAAATCGACCTTAATTTTTATTTTACTGACCCCCGAATGAATGATGAGGTTTTTTTCCGACTCGACCACACGTGGATAAGTGCCTAAGAACGTATAGACACGCGAAAATATCCATTTTGACGATTCCCGAGTTAATTACTACGAGTTTTCTCGTGACGTCCGTATGTGCGTATGTATGTCGAATAACTCAAGAACGGTATGTCCTAGGAAGTTGAAATTTGGTACGTAGACTCCTAGTGGGATTTAGTTGTGCATCTCCCCTTTTGGTTGCATTAGGGTGTTTCGATAGGGGTCTTTTGCCCCTTTTTTTTGGGGGGGGGATCATTGTTAATTTCGATGTAAACTCAAGTGGTGTTATAATTTGGCGGACACTTGGCGATATAGCGCCAGTCTTTTGTTCGCCGTTTTGTCGCCAAGTTGGTTACAAATTTGGCGATTTTTTTTAAAAATCTGATTTCAATTTAGCCATTGTTGGTGAAATTTAAAAAGTAAACTATTGAACCACACTAAAACTGCCAGTAATGGGGAAATGACATTAAATTGGGGTAAAAGGAAGTCATGTAATGCACACATCAGCTCCTTCTAAAGTAGGCAGACGACAATTTTATTTTAACTTTATTGCAGACTTTTACGATGATCGTAGTCCTTGATCTAATTTGAATATGGACTGTTATAAGGGTTTTACGAAACTGCTGTTCTTAATCTAATCGGAGTTTTGGGGGAATATTTTTTTTTTTTTTTTTTTTTTTTTGGAGGGATGGCACTATTTTAAGTTTGATGATTTTTTTTATGAAAATCTGTTGACGTGATTTTCGAAGTTTTTTTAGTCTGAAAAAGTTTTTTTTTTTAACTATTTTACTAATCCTGTTTAGAACGGATTCCCGAATTCAATATTTTACAAGTCTTTTTTTCCTGAAAACGAGTATAATGCTCGTATAATTGTCGTAAGAATAAAAACTCAGGCAAAAATGGAACAAGTTCTACTGAATCCAGTTTATACAGAAAAACCATCCATTCCAATCAAAAAGAAGAATGATCTGGTTTTCGTGTGCGAACAAAATGATTCCAAAGAAGCAATACTTTTCGTCTCTAAAGGGATGCGCGACTATATGACAATGATAATAATTGTAATTCTGAATAATATCTAGTTTGGGTGTACTTCCAATAAAAATGTTTAATAGCATTAGACTTTTTTAGATTTATAAACACGATCACAAAATCGCTTAGTTTCAATCAACTTTACTGATGAGTTGGAAGCAGCAAAACAACAGCTTTACATTTATCTTAGCCAAGGCTGCGGAGTCGGTTTCATTTTGTGGTAAATGAGTCGGAGTCGAGCTGATTTTGTGGTAACGGAGTTAAAGAAAGACTCGGAGTCGGTCATTTTCCCTCAAAGTCCGCAGTTCTGCCAGTGCTGTCGGAGTCGAAGGCTCTAAAATTCTCGGAACCGCAGTCGGTCCTTTTCTCTCCGACTCCACAGCCCTGATCTTAGCAGTGTCTTAATTGAAAATGATTTTTTAAGGTAAAACACTAGAATATGTTGTTATTCGCTTTTATATCCTAGTTGTCTTCAGAAACATTAAGAGCAACAGTAGGACAAGCGAATTTAATTATTTTTCTATAATATTAATTAAATTTTTCAGTACACCTTTTAAAATGTACTCAAAAGCTAGGGGAGTTCCCTATTTTTTTTTTTTTTTTTTAAATCAATGAATTACAACCTCAGATATTCAGCATTGAAAAAAGCATCAAACTTTCAAATCAATTTTACTAGAAACTCTCTTTTTGCATATGTCCTACTTTTGCTCTGAGGCAACGATATACATAAATGGCTTCTTCTGTATGTAAGTATGTCCGGGGTGAACTTCAAAACTTCTGGACTGATTATGACCAATCTTTCACCACAGATAGCAACATAGGCTATAATTTATTTCTAAAAAACTTAGTTTAAAAAAGTTATGATGGAAAACAGTAGCAGACAGCTTCTTTGTGTGTGTGTGTGTGTGTGTATGTGTACTATTTAATTAAATAAATAAAGCACATGGTTTTTTTAGTGATCTTTGTTTTTTTTACTTCATATTTTGGAAATTCTTCAAATTTTTATATGCTTAAATGTCGTGCTTTCGTTTCTAACTGAATAGTATTTCGTTCTTTATACTTATTGCTATTTTACTTTTATGGGTAAGGAAGAAGCTCGATTTTTAATCACGTCAAAGCGGTGTGTTTTGAGTTCTTTCAGTTGAAACAGAAAACGAATGAAAGTAGCGATTGTTTCTCACAACTATTACTGACCCAGGCAACGCCGGGTATTTTTGCTAGTATACATATAAAACATGCCAATATTCAATGCAAAATCACTTGTAAACTTCTTTTTTTCTTTCCAGAGCATCCTCTCAGCATCGTTGAGTTTTGCATTCATTAACGAGTCTTATCGATCCCTGGATTGGAAAACAGCATTCCTTTCCATTTCATTCGCGCGATTAAATTAAGAAACCGCCGAAACCACCGTCATTGATAGCACTTCCGATGTGCGGTTCGATACAGGATGCCAACACTCTTCTCATTGATTCATCTTTTTTTTTTCTTTTAAGAGCTCTAAGGACGGAAAAAGCGGATGCAAAAATCAAACTGATGCATTTTCGATACCTCCCGTTGGGAATCCTCACTGTTTATGAGGCAGTATTTTCGGTTTTCGACGGGAAGGGGATGCTATGGCTTAATTACGAAGTCAATACGAATCGATTTATTGATATCGATTCATTAAGGGAAGTGATAAGAGCACAAAGCAGATGATGCAGCTGATCTCTTGACATTGAAGTGAGGAGGTGCGTTAAGGGGGCTTCCTCTGATCCTCTCTGATCCATGCTTCTTTACAATGGGTCAGAGATGTAAAAAAGAGCTAACAAGTTAAGTGTGAAAACACACAAACACATGGAACAAAGAGAGCACGAACCTTAGAACAATGCGCGCTTTCGTAATAGAACTTGCTGCAGAAAAAAAAAATTCAAGGTGTCATCAAAACCGTTTTAGTTTATATTTTTTCAAGCATAGGAATACAAGTATAAACATGTCATTCTTCTGTAAGGACAATGTTCCAATCTCATCTTCTGCGGAGTCCCTACTCTGCGGACTAGAATTTTGAAATCGAATATCTTCTTGAGTTTTGGTCTAAAATAAATGTTTCTGATTTTTTGCGTATTATTTTTCAATGGAGATTATTTCACTGAGGACCTGGGGGCCGTATAAAAAGTAATATTTCGTATTTTTTCACATTTGTTTTAAAAACTTTTTCTTTTCTTTTTTTTTTTTTTAAATCATCTAACTCGGCGGAAACAGAAAAATATCTCTCACTACGCCGCCGCGTGTAACTACTCTTCATTTTACAATTTAATAAAACTTTTTTTGTTGTCTCATGGCTTGAAACATTTATTTGGAGGACTGTTTTGCAGTATAATGGTTTGAATTAATGTTTTTTAATGGCTAGATTTTTTTAGTTGGCGGATTATTTTACTTTTTAGTTCATATGGCACAATGAAACTTTTAAGGGTATTAAGAGACTTTTTTTTTTGCGGAAATTTTACATTTAAACGGAAATTTAAAATCATATTTAATGGCTTGTATTATTTCATTGTCAAATTTTGGGGCACTTATGATTTTTTTTCTACAGTAAGTAAAATGAGTCTAGTAAAATGCGTCACGTAAAGAATGACATCCCCAAATAAAACTTATTGTGTAACCCATTGTTTGTTCACTTGTTATAGAAAAATGTATCTTGAACGAATTGTGGTAGGACCCCTACTCGTTTTTTTTTTGGGGGGGGGGGGGGCTGAGTGCTGGATGTTCTGTTTGATCTTGTGTTCTGGATGCTATTTTTGTCTTAAGAGGATTGTGGTATATCGAGAATACAAATGAAGTCAACTGCGGGGAGCAAGTGAAAACAATAAGCAATCGTGATTTGTCGAATAATAACAATAATAATAATAATAACAATAAAATATTGCAAAATTATTCAAAAATTAAAAATACTTATAAAAGCGCTAACTCGTATGAGCTAAAAAGCATATAACTTAGTTCTAAGCAACCCCGCCAATCCGACACTTTGAACAATGAAAAGTATGATTTAAAATAAATTAGTTTAATGAAATTGATGTAACTTTGAACCGCAAAATTAACATTTCTGAATGTTTTTAAACATTGCACTTTCACATCATCACAAGATATCTATAATTTATTCCACTGCATAGAATATTGTAATGCGAGACCAGTGATTTCAGCAACTTTAAATCGACTTTCGAATGAGTTTATTTAACTTATTTAAGAAAATGAAAAACATTCATACTACTGTTATAACCTTGCACTGCTATTTTAACCTTGATAGAAGAATGCAGAATAGAACCTTCAAATATTCTAAACAGTATCGCACTCCGCAAAAGAAAGTGACGCAACTCAAAATTTGGAGAAAGCGTATTAGATATTGATTTAAAATATAAATCTAATGGTCGTTCTTGCCACAAAACTCGCACAAAGTTAGCGTACAAAATGGTACATGGTGGTATAACACAGAGTTTTTTGGTTAAAACCACTTGGTTTAAACCATGATTTAAACCAACGTGGTTGAACCTAAACCGGGTGCATCGTAACCCACACTAAGTCCAACAACGGTTTTTTAGGTTTAAACCACGTTGGTTTAAACCATGAGTTAAACCAAGTGTTTTTTTAATGTTTTTTTTTTTTTTTGAAAAACTTCAATTTTTTCCCCCCAAATGTTTTCATAATTTTTATACATTATTGCAAAGAGTAAAATCTAATTGATGCAAAGTAACAAACAAAGCTGTATAGATAAATTACAGATTTAATAAATTTAGAAAATTAATAAATTTAAGGTAATGCAACTTTGCTAAATAGGTTTTCTTTCTTTCTTTCTTTTTTAAATCAATGCAGCTTTCCTATTAGGTGCATAAATATACAAGGCAGACCGACTAAGTTTTTCTAAAATTACATGGAGAAAAAATCCAAGTTGCTCTTTTTTTTTATTTATTCAATAATCATTATTTTTCAGTCTTTTGCATTTCAAAATAGTGCAAAAAGCACATTTCAACCAAAACTTCATTTACTACCTAATTTTCTTGATTACTTAAGATTTATTGTGATAGATTATGTACCATTGAAAACGATGCATAGTGCATAGAAATTTAAATGCTAGAATATTTAAATGACAAGAGAAAAAAAAAACTGAAGTCAAAGAACACTTCGAGTAGGCACAAATTTGTTCTAATATCTGCACACTGTTTGCATCCCCGATAGAGGATGCAGTTAGAGCAAGAAAAGAAACTATATAAATTATGAAAACAGAAAATATTCATGTAATAATCACATATTTAAAAAAAAATAATCATGCCAAATTTTCACCTTTCAAAAAAAATTTTTTATCCCAATATAATAAAAGAAGTCTCAGGTATGAGTGGTGTAAGAATCAATAAACATTAATTTATATGACAGTCTTTCATCATTGAAATATGTTAGGAGAGTATTTTCACACTGATGCTTTTAACATTTTTTATAATCTTACTAATATTATATATGCGAAAGTTTGTCTGTATGGATGGATGTATGGATGTATGGATGGATGTATGGATGTTTGTTACTCTTTCACGCAAAAACTACTGAACGGATTTTGATGAAACTTTACAATAATATAGCTTATGCATCAGAATAACACATAGGGTAGTTTTCGTCCCGTTATGGGGGGCAAAACCCCCTTAGGGGGGCAATAAAACACAATTTTTGTATAAATTCTCTAACATTGGGATGAAAAAATACTTGCACATATTTACATTATATGTCCATCGAAAGCTCTGATTTTTCTGCTGAAGATGACACCTGTTCGAAATTTCTAAGTAGAATAAAAAACGAGTTATGAGCTTTTTAGATCCATGTTCGAAGGCTTTCCTCAACTCAATACAGTATTTAGTGTATCATCTCAACTCCCTGTCGATAGCGACAATTGTTGTATTGTTGACTTTCTTTGCTTTTCGTGATTGTTCAAGGCTTTTCTCAAGTCAAATCTTGAAGTAAGATTTTTGCACAAGATTGGCAAATAATACATGATTTGGCTGATGATTTTCCATTTAAACGGAACTTTAAAGTAATTAATGGTTTTTATTATTATTTATGCTAATTGAACACTTACTCATTATCCAAACAACCAGCAGATCGCCAAAATTTTTGCAGAAAGATTTCCGTAGCTGATGCATTTGGCAGTTTTTTCAACGTTGCTGTTTTTGAAGCCGAAGACTACGTCATAATGTTTCTCAGCTTTCACCATGTAAAGAAAATATCGCCAATCAAAGAATTTTCAAAAGACTTTTTTTACTGTGTTAAATAATCCAGCAACTAAATTAGGCAAATCCATAAACAGCACAAAAACTTTCATTAATTTTCCTTTTTGCACAATTTTAAACAATCACCAAATTTTATTACTTATTTTGGTAACATTTGGGATGAAACTGTTTAGCGCCATTTTATGGTGACCAAAAATATCTCAGCATCTGGCGACGATATCTCTGTAACGAAAATTAATATCATATCGTTTTACAAAGTAAGGAAAGAATGGGGGAGCATCATCGAAGGTACCTCGAAACGACTTTCGCAAATTCGGTAAAATCGCACCAAGAGCCACAATGATTGAAATTTCCCGAAATAACTAAAGCAAGTATAAGGGGATTACGAGCGCAGCTACTTTTTTTTAATCACTTCGTACTTCATTAGCCATACAGAGAAGGTTTTCGACTCCATGTTAAAAAAAAAGTATCAACAGATTAATCTTTTTAAACATGAGAAGATTAATTTCATGTTTTTTAAATTTGTATATGCTTAAATATAGTGCTTTCGTTTCTTAATCAATACTAATTTGTTTTTATACTGATTGCTATTTTAGTTTTATGGGTAAGGAAGAAACTCGATTTTTAATCACGTCAAAAAGATGTGTTTTAAATTCTTTTACTTAAAACAGAAAACAAAAGCAAGTAACGATTTTTTCTAATAATTATTACTGACCCAGGCAACGCCGGGTATTTTTGCTAGTTGATAAATAATTACGTTTATCTTTATATTATCTTCTAAACTGCAATGAGTTTGATTATGCATTTCATGCAGTATTTTCTTTTTATTATTTATCTTCTACATCAGCGGTTCTCAACCTACGGAAGGGGGGGGGTGCAAAAGAATCTCAAGGTAGAGGGGGGAGGGGCGTTAGGGGGTATATATATATATATATATATATATATATATATATATATATATATATATATATATATATATCATTAATGTTGTAAAAGTGACTATGTGTACGCCAACCTCTCTTGGATCCTAAATTACTTCAAAAAATTGTATTTACTTCTTTTCATCTTGGATTTCATATGTTCTAGTAATGAGCTGTTCAAAATAAAGCTTTGAACAGTTGAGTTATATTTCGTGTGTGAAACTATCTAGATTTTTCCTTATTTACATTTTTCAGCTATTCATATCAACTCCAAATTCCAATTAGGTTGCTTGTATTCAGCACGTACGGAGGGAGAGGGGGGTGACCTGATGTCAGTCTTCAAAGGGCTGCAGAGCCTGAAAGTTTGAGAACCCCTGTTCTTCGTCATTAACTAAAATGATATCATATTGCTGGGCCGAAACCCCATAGTGGAGTTAGGTACAAACCGTTGTGTTTGATTTGGTGGACTTTTGGATTGTAGATTATAAGAGAAATAATAGTTGGATTTATTTTTGCACATTGAAAGTTTATTAAATAAAATAGTTCATATACAATTCTAACCTAAGTTTAGATATTTAGTCAGGAGTTAAATATTTATATTCAGAACATTAAAGATTTCAAAAATTAAACACATCATAGTTCTGCTCTCCAAAGAAATTACATTTTTAATCTACTGATATAAATTAAGTAGTGGGAAGTGGGAGCTAGTATAGTACGTACCAAGATTTCAGTCCCATATCAATGAAGTAATCCAAAGGCACTCGTTTCTATCATGACTCCGGACAAGACGTCTCGGAGAAACACCCAGAGCTCGGGAAAGCTCTTCTGTCCTCAAAACTCTATCCTCTCTCTCTCCAAACTATCTCTTCTCTACACGAAAAATCCTAACTCCCCGTTTTATACCGGGGGATACAGTTCCCTGATCGGGGCACATTCTCTGAGGATCATAGCTCAACATCTGGAGAGCCAGCTTCCAGGAAAACCCTATGTTTTATGGACTACGGAGTGTCGCAAAGTGTCAGAATGGAATTTTGTTATTCCCAAGTCTTCTATTTTATGGGCTCGAAAATGTCAGAACTTCAGAAGTTATATCCTGCAGCTGTGACTCGGAGAGGGGAAAATGTTTGAAATCTCCGAAAGAAGCTAACCCCTTTTGACCCAATGCGGGTGTCACAGAAAATTCCAAGTGTCGCTTACTCAAAACAAGCTAAGGGAAACTTTCCCGCCAAAATGTGTTTATTTCTAACTCTCTATTTTATGAGATGCAACTGCTCGGGGGTCTGAACTTATTTCCTGCACGGGAAAATGTACCGTCGCGCCGCGACAAAAAGGTTAATTCTTCTTAACCTAAAAGACGTTCAAAAATGCGAGGGAGGCTATTTGTGGCGGAATGAAGGTTCAGGGGATGGATATCCCTTTCCAGGCATGTGGGGCAGAAGGTCAAAATCGGCCCCACAATATGCTGCGAAAAAAGAAATTTGATGAATGGAAAAGACCCGGGTAAAGCCGGATCTTTTTGGGGGGGGGGGAGAGGAAGCATTTCAAAAACGTGCAAAACATGAAAATTTGGACTCCCCCCTCCCTCTCTCCCTGGCATGAAAAGGTTTCAGTGTTAACTGTTTATGTTAACATTAATACTGAACGAAAGAGTTGATAGAATTCATGACCGATAAAGAGGAAATTATTGATCAATATGATCGACATTTGACTAGTCTATGTTCATTACAACGAAACTTCAACATACGGAACACAAAATTAAAATTGTAGTTTTGGAAATACTTTCACCTCAAAACAATAATAGTAAAAATCCTTTTACTTAAAAGATTAGTAATCAAGGTCACGTCTAAAGCAAAATTTATCATAAAAAACAATCGTACTTCGTTGTGAACGAACTGCAGTAACATGAATTATGTAGGCTCGACCGTATTTTCAAAGTTTATCGGGGGGGGTGGTGGAGGGCAAAGGGTGTGAATTCAGTTCATTTGAAAGGGAAAAAAGCATCAAAATACAAGCAAAAACACATAATTGCATTATGTTGTGAAAATCCAGAGGGTTCAATTGCCCCCCCCCCCCCCATTAATTGCTCAAATGGCGGGCCTGTATGTAGGTAAATTGAAATTCAGACATTTGGGGTGTCAGGAAGATAATCAAACATCCTTCAACAAGAATATTAGTAAACGATGAATAAACTAAAATGGAATTAGTAGCTATGTAATGCACTTTTGAAGCTAAGTCAGCATTATTTTAAACAAAAAATAAATTTTGATTTCCTAGAGAAGAAAACTCAAGGAAATAAATATTTGGTTATGGAAAAGCAATAATAAAAAGTATTACCAATATTTGAAATAATTAGCCTTAGTAAAATCAAACCATAAAAGGAAGATGGTTTGATAAGAAAAACGATAAATCGCTATTTGGTAATGACATGTTAAATAATAGAACATTTATTCTGAACGCAACGATGGACTAAATTTACAACACCAGTTTTCAAGAATTCTAAAGTTAAAATCAACATTTGAGGCTATAAAATGACGAAATAACCCCTTTCGTTAAAAAAAAGTTTAGGCAGAAAGTTTAAACATTTTCTTTAGAAGAAATAACGTTAGAAAGGGAATTTTTTTCTCACAGCAGCTAATTCCCGCTGTGTCAATACTTTCTTTTGATTAGTGTTTGATGAACATTAGAAAATCCATATTAGGTACGCAATTTGACTACTGGGTATATCAACAAAACAATATAGAACCAGTGGTCAATCTGTCATGGCCGACTGTTGGAAATGCATAAGAATTCAGTACCCAGTGGTCGGCCACCCCTCTAAAAATAATTAAGTCGAAGAAGGGGTTTAATTTTTAATTGAAACGTAATGTTATACTATCCATTAAAACATAAGTAAAAGCAAACTTACATCAGAACGAAAAAAAATAAGGGTACTTAACATTGAAAGATGATGTGTATTCTTAAGAAAAAAATGAGCAGAATCGCAATCTAGGATGATGGGCACACCATTTAAAGTAAAATGACTCATTACTACTTAATAAAACGTACTTACAACTTCACTGTTGTTGGATGACAATTAGGGACAGGTAAAGGAATGTGGGAATGCATCAAATCCAATTTTGAGTTATACATATTCTATTTATAAGCAGTTTTAGGTCCTTGTGGCCGACTACTGGTCCTAAATGCTTTAAACCAGGAGAAATAATGTCTACAGTGGGAAACACAATGTTTTTCTTGAAACCTACTTGCCCTGTTTCGATAATTATTGTCACTGATATATTAGGTAAATAAATTACATTATTTAACTTTTTTTTAAAACCTTTAAACAAAATATGCATTGGTCTTTTGATTTTTAAAGTTCTGTAATGTACATCAGACTTGTGATTCACTTGTAGATGTACTGCAAAATACTTTCCATGTTTTAAGAATGTGTGATTTTAATTTTACTTTTTTATTTATCGTAGATAGCTATGATTATGAGGAAATTAATTTACAAGAATTTATTCTCGGTTAATAATGTCTAAACTATCACAGTAAATTATTTCTTTGATTATTTATACCAAAGTCCATTTGCAAATTATATTTTTTATAATGGTTAAAGATTTTCAAACAATATTCTCTTATAAAATTCTCTAAGTATGAGGAAATGAAATTACAATATTTTACTCTTAATTATTTAATTAATTACAAAGAAATTAAGTATAAATATGAATTTTAAACATTTCTTTAGAATTAATTGATAAACTTTTCATCATGTTCTTAAAATAAAAATGTTTTTCCCACAAATAGTGTTTAAACCAAATAAACCCGGTTTAAACCAAAAAAAACGGGGGGGGGGGGGGGGGGCTTGGGGTTTTTCAAGAAAACCTTTTTTTTTACCAACCTTGGTATAACAACTGTATAATCAACAGTGATACATTACTAAATTTTCATAATTTAAAAATATTTTCGAACTTATAAAGTATGCGTTGTTAATTTTGACAGCAAAAATCAACCAGTAAACATCACATCATAATTTTTTGCAAGTATTGTAATACTGAAAAGTCGCCCGTCAAGGTATGACGGGTGAAAATTGCCTCTACGTTTGAGCGAAACAATTGCCTGTTTTGTGATATTTTTTATAGTTTAAATTTTAACCCTGACTCTAATGGATTAACCCTAAAATCCAGTAGATAGCGTTCATTGTCGACCATTTTTACGTTTCTTCCTTCTCCTAAAATGGCAGTCTTACCAGTAAAACAATAAAGATACCAGAGCCAGTTCGGACCTGTCAAAATGAAACCTTTCCCTGCATGTCAAACATTACCGAAACATATTATCAAATTATCATGCCTTGGCGCGAGTTTCATTGGTGAAACACGCGGGTTAGTCAACCATCGGTTATTATATATATGAGGCAGTGAGAAGCAAAGGGATGTAATTGGACATTTTCAAGTTTTGAGTAAAACTCGTTTTCTCGGTAGGTTTTCATTGATTTTTTTTTCCTAAATCATGCTGTACAGAAGCACCTGCCAGGGCTACCAGTACAATCTCTTGCCCCGAGATAGTGGATAGCTTCACCTACCATTTGTACTGGTTATTCTCCAAATTTTTATTTCTAGCACTTACATCCCTTTGCTTCTCACTGTCTCATATGAGGATTATGGACTAAATCACTTAAAACTACTTTTATGCGTTAAACCTTGATTTTCTCCAATGCTGTTTTCCTTTCTTTCTTTCTTTTTTTTCCCCCAGTTGTGTCGCTTTCCTTGCCTTGGTGCGATATGAAGTCGCATAAACTAGTCGCAAAGTTACTCTAAATGACTGTGTTCCACATTTTAACCAATGACATTGCTCTGAAGATAGAACTTCAAAGAATACATTATTTGTATTCATCGTCATTATTCATCATTTACAGGTTCGAACGTTGCATACAAAAACGGAATCGTTTCCAATGCGATACGCGTTACTCCTTTTTGCATAAACGGTGTTGAAACCGTTACTTCGAGCTCGTTAAATGTGGACATAAAGTTAAAATAAAAAGCATTAAATAAATTTCCTGTTGTTATCTCTCATTAAAATGCGGTTAATTAAAAAAGAGCGTGAATATTAGCTAATGAATGGGTAACAAAAAGAGAGCTTTTGTTTGGAGAAAAGTAATTGCTTCCATAACTCTTCTCAAAATATTTGCTGAACTGCAATTAAACCTTTGTTCGTCGTCGTTACTTCAAACTTCAATTTTTCGCTGTAATTTTTTTTTATCTTTCCTTAATTTCTAATCTACAGAACTTATTCTCACATGTGAAGATAATTACATTTTGTACCGACCAGGTAAAATTGATGTGAAGGGCATACTTTTTTTTCCCACTGCATCTTCCTTCTAAAGATTCCATTCAAAAGGCCTTCATTTTCCTTTCCTGACCTAGAATTACGTTTCTTCATTCGGAGTAATTTCGTTTCGATGAATTAACGCGTGTGTCGTTGAATTTTAATGTTCGCTCGTTTGTTCTTCTCGAAGCAGAGAATAAAATTAAAATTTTTACGGAGGGGAAAAGAAAAATGTTCTGAGATTGTAAAACATAAAAACTTGAGAGCCTTCAGCCCTCATCGATTAGAACGAGCAATTAGACAAAACGCGTAGTTTTTTCCGTTTTGTATTATGCTCAATACGCTGTTTGATTTAGTGTTAACTCTTTTTTAAATGAATTTAAGTGCACTGGAACTAGATAAGAGGCTCTCGAACTTTTTTTGTCCTTTGTAACCACCTGCCTACTATTTCTAATTTTCGTAGACCCCTTTCTAGGCGTCACTCTACAAAAAGTCAGGTAGGGTGATGTGTTCATAAAAAATGAAGAAATACCTTTGTAGTGCATAAAAGTGAAATAAAAAATAACATTATTTAATCTCTCAGATTTTCAGACACGTTTCGGGGTTTCAAGGAACCCCTTTTTTAACTTACATCCGATTGTATGACTTGACATCCAAAAGCTCACTTTTCTGCATTAAAAAATGGTCCTGAAACGACGTGTTTCGTAATTTCTGAAAATATGTGCGATTTAAAGTGGTTATATATATTAATAATTGTTTTCTGCCAATTCCTTTTTCTATCATGTAAAAATTCACTTTGTTCTTCAACATTTTGTAGCAGATGTTACTTATTTTACACAATTCGGTAGCTGCCCGCCTTGTCTAGTGGTCAGAGGAGTCTGACTGCGATGAGGTGGTCCCGGGTTCGAATCCCGGCTCGAGCACGGATGTACCTTCTCTCTCCTGTCCTTGTCCTTCCTTTGTGTGAATGTGTTGTTCTGCTGTGAATGGTTGCCTACCCTATAAACGGGTCCCCATATCTTGTGTGTACTGTGAAAGTCGGATTTCATACCAAATTACGGTACAGTTGCAAAAGTGAAGTAACGCGTCCCAAATTGCCAGCGTAGCTGGCACAAGACGACAACAACATGATTCGGTATTTTGCTGGATTTCATTGAAACTTTATCTAAAAATAGAATTATTTAACTTGTTGTACTTCGTAATGTTTTACGTAGAGAATACAATTAACCTGGTCTAAATCTTTATGCTTACCCCCCCCCCCTTCCATTATTTATTTCACATTTAAAGAGGGGAATTGATTGATTTAATGTGTCAAAAACTATTTCATGTTTATTTGTTCGGCATAAATGAAAAAGAATGTGAACTGAATTTAAAATTAAATTACTCGAGGTGCAATGTTCTTCACGAATCTGCATGAAATACAACCTGTCGGGACATGCGTAGAAAATTAACTAATAAATTATTAGTAAATGTGTATCAAATAGCCATTTATGTATGAGATGAAAGTTAGACATTGTTAGCGAGTGCGGCGTTGACAGGATTAAATCTCCTTCTGCGAGCAATAGAAATCTCTGCCAATTATGTGCCCCGTTATAAAATATTGACAAATCTGCAAAGAGGCCGAGGGAATAGCATGGAAAGCCATAAGGCTACATATTGCATGACCAAAAGACTCTACTCCCTTGCTAAAAAACAAAAAAGAATAAATAAATAATTACGCATGTCTCTCTCTCTGAGAAATAGCTTCGCCGCTTATGGAAGGAGAGTTTGGGGAATTCATCTACCAGTAGTTCCTTTCTTGGAATTAGATTTTTCGTGTATATATATCTGTATATATATCTTCCGAAGATGGACGTGATTTTTGCCCTTTCGCCTTTGGAACAGAGGGGCCATAGCTTCTCAAAATGTAGAATGTCGTCGTTTTTCATTTTATTAATTTCTCAGGAAAGAGGAACAATTGTGGCTTGCGTCAAATCAGTCATTTTTGTTTCAAAAGCTTCTTTTCCGGCTTAAGGGAAGCATGCGCATCAATCCATTAAAATCTGATTTAAAATCTCTTATATAATTAAAAACTGAGCGTACCTATGTATCTATGTATGTTCAATCTTCTTCTCCCGAACGACAGTGAACTGACCATCGAACCAGGTTTCGATGGATTTGAAATCCTCCCGTCTTCATGTTTGGCTATTTGACATAATCCTCCGATAATAATTAGCGGAGATATGAATTAAAAACTATTAATTATGACTCTTAGATTTCAAAATCAAATCCCTATTTTTCGAAGGCTTTCCTCCATTCAAATTATTATTCAGTGCTTCATCTCAACTTTCCGCAACAATGCTTTTATTAAAACGTATAGCAGTGAAGAAAATCATTGAGATGAGAGATCTATTGACATTTTTTTTCTCGAATATGAACAAGTAAAATTCTTGTTTTCGTTTTGAAGTTTTTCTAGTAATCAGGGATTTAAAATGTTTACTTTTTGGGGGTTTTCCGCAATCTACCGCAAAATTTCACTGACTTTTTTTTTTTTTTTGGTTCAAGCCTGAGTGTTGAACTCGCGTCACTTGACATAACTTTTATTTTCGAGGTGGACCGTGCAAAGCCGAGCGACGCAGCTTGTATATTTTAAATTTTCGTTGTCAAAAGTTTTGTTTAGTTGAAAGGTGTTACTTTGATTGGGTAAAAATATATTTTCGTCCCTTTTTGGATTTTTGAAATAATGATGGATGCCATTTAGTGGTGCTTCAGTTTTGCTAGTCTCCAGTAATTGGCACATGTGTCTATAAACACTAATATGTTGTGCAATGTGTCTTTTGTTTGATTTCTGACACTTTTGCAGGTACTATATTAAATGATTTCTACTATTGAGTTGAATCCTACAGAATGTACTGTTAAATTTTTTAACAGAAGCAATAAAAAGCAAATATGGTTGGCCATCAGTCAGATATTGCGACAGTAAAAAAATCTTTCATTTTTTATGGTCCCTTAGAATCATCGGATGAACGTTCCGTTTTCTGTGGAAACAGCTATAATTCGTAAAATCGGAACTGCATACCGGCTAATGAAACAACAATAATCTCGATATTTTTTCCATACAAAACTCCAAACTTATTTTTATCACTCTAAAATACTTTTGAAACGTCAAAATGTGGGATTTAACATTAATTTATGTAAAATTATCTACTTTAAATTAACATTAATTATGTTTATTATGATGATATTATTTGTATGTAACCTAAAAGTGAACAATAAAGTGATTTTCCAGTTTTATTAACATGTGCCAATTACTAGATCCACAAGGTGTCATACACTGGGTGCCAATTACTGGTGATTTTGGTCACTTTTTATGCATTTATTTTTATAAAAATATCAATTCAAATATTTTTGATTTTAGTGAACTAAATGGATGCACAGATGTGCATACCTTAATACAAAAATATTTGCAAGTGAATATTATTTTTCTAAATAATGAAAACAGAGGTAAGTTTAAAGGACAAACTCTTAAAGTGCCAATTACCGGGGTCGTTACTATTAGTTGCTTTGTTTAAAAGGTGCTGCTATTTTAATTGTTCGTTTATTTATTTATTTATTTTTTACGCATCTAATTTTTTAGATGAGTAAGGCATATTTTATTCCTAGCAATTAGCTTAAAATATTAAAAAAATTTTGTTTGAAATAATTTGCCATTTTAGCTATTTTTGAGAATGTTGAGCAGGTACTAGAACGGTACTAGAAGTATGGGTATACGGGAAAGTAGGCTCGTTTAATTCTAGACGGAACTTCTTGGTTTCCAATGCAAGAAAGTGTGAGCTTCAGGAGCGAATACAAGGAGAGGGTCATGACCCCACCTAAACTGACGACAATATTATCCATCCATCATTATTGTGTGTGTTTATAATTTAATAATAACATGCAAGATGGATATAAATGTAGAATGTCACGCAAATATTATTACACCCTGTGTTCAAATACCTTATAAACAAAATATGGTGTTTGTATGGTGTTTTTTTTTTTTTAATTATTAATTATTTCTTTTAGAAAATATTTGAAATAATACTTACTTGCATTACTTCTGAAATTAATGAATGAAGTTTAAATCACACAAGATGCCTTCTTCCTCGCCGATTTGGCATTTTTTGTTGATGCCCAAACAGTTATGGAAATTTCTCGTTCCCCAATCTCTATATTTTTCAGTATGTCCCCCCTCCCTTTCTAAAACGCTAGTCTGTACCTGCCCCTCTTAGGCTTTGGGGTGTAAAGTCATACGTGTCTAACATCGATTGCTTATTCGTGCTTTATCTACGTTGCTTGACACTGTTTCGTAGTTAGTATTGTCTCAAACTTGAGTATGAAATTCTTATTCTGTGATCTGTTTTTCAGGAGTTCGCCTCCCTCACCAAGGAGCTCAACCAGTCCCGGGAGCTGCTGCTGGAGAAGGAGGAGGAAATCCAAGAACTGAAGGCCGAGAGGAACAACACAAGAGTGAGTACATACACCCCTTCTAGTGACATTGTAACTATAACGATATCCAGTAAATCGATTTTTGAGCTCCTCCTAACAGAATTTTCTCACGTTCTTAACCAATAATAGACATATGATAGAAATAGCACATATTTGCTTCCCAACAACCATTATGAAAGTTCCTTTGTCTGATTCTCACATGACAGTCAGTCATGCCACCACGTCGTAATAGAATTAGAATCTCTAAGGAAGTATACCAGTAATATTTTCTTTTGAAACCAGGAGAAAAGCTCAGCAAAGAGCTCTCTTTCGTCGCTGCCACGTGATATGTCTTCACGTTTTACTTGGAGCAGCGACTCATTGACAATCGTAAGTTGTTATTGATTTGATAACGTTAACTTGTTATACAAATAAAAACGATGAATAGCATTGTAACTCTATAAAAATTCGACATCGCCACAGATGGTCATGATGATCAAATAAAAACTGATTTCATGTTCACTACTGAAAGTAACTTTAATCTTCCTCTACTAAATGTCTTAGAGAAAGTTAAGAAGCTATCAATGCCTTTTCTTATGACTGGAAACATTTTGTATAAATCAATATGGGCATAGTTAAACATATAAAAAAACTGATCACCGATGGCTTCTTGTGTCTCGGGGAATGCGCGACAAAAAAAAAATTATTTGAACTTTGACATCTTGAATTCAAATTATGTTTTTCGCAATCACGAGTGTATGTATGTAGGCGTGTGTGTGTAGGGGAGTATGTTTGTGTGTGGGGGGGGTATGTGTATGTGTGTGTAGGCATGTGTGTTTGTGTGTGTGTGTGGGTAGTTGTGTGTATGGGGGGTATGTGTAGGTATGTGTATGTGATTGTATGTGTAGGTGTCTGTATGTATGCTTGTGTGTATGTGTTGATGTGTGTGTAGGTGTGTGTGTGTAGGTGTGTGTGTAGGTGTGTGTGTAAGTGTATGTGTGTAAGTGTATGTGTGTAAGTGTATGTGTGTAAGTGTGTGTGTGTAGGTGTGTGTGTAAGTGTATGTGTGTAAGTGTATGTGTGTAAGTGTATGTGTGTAAGTGTATGTGTGTAAGTGTATGTGTGTAAGTGTATGTGTGTAAGTGTATGTGTGTAAGTGTATGTGTATAAGTGTATGTGTATAAGTGTATGTGTATAAGTGTATGTGTGTAAGTGTATGTGTAAAGGTCGGCAAGTAAGTGACGCAACCTGGAGACTGTTTTTGCTAGAGGAGCAGCATCGTGAGGCGGCCGGGCCGACGGTGGTGCTGCAGAGGGAGGCGGGGGGAATATAAAATCATAGGACATCAAAACAGTCAAGTGAGAACAATAAGCAATCGTGGTTGCTTTAAAAAAGTTGGCAGATCTTCGCAGAGTTTTTTTTTTTTTTTCTTTGCATGTCCAAAAGAAAAAGTCTCCTTGCTAAAGTTGAGTTAAAATGATAGCGGTGTAAGTTACAAATATTACAATCTGAGTTAAGGAGTCGTTCACAAACGGAATGGGATTATTCGGCGCGGCCGTTTTGGCGCGCAACCCATTTCGGCGCCGCCGTTTCGGCGCGACCCATTTCAATAGGACCGGTTCAAAAATCGAAATTGTCTGCATACAAATGTGCCAAACATTACCTCAAAATTCAAGATATCTTTTGTTTTTTAAGCTTTGTAAAAAGTTTTATGAAGTAATATTTTTAAAGATGCATTTTGTTTTCTTACTTATTATTAGTTGATAAAATATAAGTTTAAGAACATTTTCATAATTTTTCGAAGTAGATAAGTAAGGAGACAGCATTGACATTTTTCTATGAAACTTAAATATAAAACTCATTAAATTTAAATTGAATTTTTTTCGTTTGCTGATCATTAATTTGTGCACTTGCTTAAATATCTTTTCTGTAAAAAACTAAAAACTGTCAACTAATAATAGGATGAATTTTTTATATTTGTCATTGGAAAAAATTAACGTGTTGAGAAAATCACCCGTAACCCTGCTCTCTATAAAGTTTTAAGTTGTGTAGCGTGCTTTGAACACAGAATAGACAAGAAAAAAAAAAAAACTTATAAGACTACAAGATACAAATAATATTTATTATGTAAAGATTATTATTATATATTGCTTTTAAGTTTCATAAAGACTAATAGAATGAATAAAAAATATTTTGAACGTTTTTTAAAATTAAAATAAAATATTTTGTGTCTTTTTAGTTTCTGTAACTGTTTTATAGCACTAAACTGTCAACGAACTATTTGTTAAAAAAGAAAGCAATAATAAAAAATAATAATAATAAAACTTTAAAAAAAAAGTAATTTGCAAAATAAATTTATAAATCGATTACAGATAAATATTAGTGTTTAGAACTAACTTTCAAAAATAAATGATTTTTTAGTCAATAAAAAAAATCAAACATTGACTTAAATTTACCTTGATGTCCATACATGGGCTTGTAATAGTTAAGTCGAGCTTTTTGGTTAGTTTGAAAAGTGTTTTCACGTGAAGAAGACTTATGAAATTATTTCCAATAGCTGCTACAACAAAGAAATTATCACCACAGAAACACAAAACGGCTCCAGCATTGATAATAAAAATAAAAAAAAATAACGAAGAGGTAGGACAGGTACTGGTATTATTTGCTAATTTTTCAAGATATTTTTATTTTCCTTTATGTTGTCGCAGTAAAACATACGTTTATCACATATGCCTCCTCTCTTCCCCCCCCCCCCCACTGTAGTTTTAAAAATAAATTTTAACTAGATTCTAGAGCGACAAATTCACATACTTCTTCCAGAAATCTTTTTTCTTCTTTGAACTAAAATTTCTAATATTCACAAAGTTCAGAATGCAAAAATCTGGCGCCGAAACGGTCAGCGCCGAAACAGTCGCGCCGAATCGTAACAAACCCGTTCACAAATGAGGCAGTGAGAAGCAAAGAGATGTGACTTACACCACTTTTCAATCGCCGTCAATAACACCTTTTGGCGGAAAATATAGCAGTTAACAAGTGTTTAAAATTATATATGTGTATAGTGTGGTTTTTCAAATTGTTCGAGGTTTTGTAGTGTGTTTTTGCGTATCACGGCATAACATTTTCATTTATTTTTGAATAGCAATGAAAAATATGAATAACTTGTTTATCTTACTTTGACGACCTGTCATTCTTTTGAAAGGGCGATAAGTTCCATTCTCATCTTCTGTATGGTCCCTTAAAACTTTAAACTGGAATATCTCCTTGAGTTTTGGTCCCACAACTGTCAAGTTTTTTGTGTCAGTAATAGTTTTCAATGGAGATTATTTCTCTAAATACTAGTTATGGGACCTGAGGCCCGTATAAAAAGTTAAATTTTGTATTTTTTGACTCATTTTTATTTTTTCTTCAAACTTTCAATATCTTAACTCTGCATCTAATTTTGAATTTTTGCAACTGGAAGTATGCATCTAGAGCTAATGGTTGCGAAAATAAAGGTCTTGCAGGTTAAAACGGAACACCCTGTATAGTGCTTTTATCTGCCTGTATGCAAATGGTCATGTTTTTTAGTCAATTTCAGATTAGCAATGCTTTTTGTATTTGCTTTGCTTTCCTAATTATAATAGAACTTAAATGCTTTGATTTTTACTTGAAAAAAAAGTAATTTTTCCTTTTTTTAGTAAATGTGTAAATTACGTTATGTTATAAATTCTCCTACTGGTTTGAAGCAAGTTCTGTTAAAAGTTAAAGCTGTTTGGAAAAAATAAATAAATACATTCGGGTCATTCCATAGAAATGTCAACCTCAACCTCAGAAATTTTTTTACCACAAAGCCCTAATTGTGACCTATCATTTCATTCAGCATACTTTCTAGTACATAAATCCAGTAACAGTTTGCAAAAATTTCATTCGGTGTTTTTCTTCTGGCTCTAAACGTGCAAGGTTGTAGAAAAGGCTTAACATGTGCAAAAAACATGCGTCTACGTTTTCTTGTGCAATGTAAAAAGTTTTGCAAATTTTTAAAATAACTATGTTTATTCTAAATGATTAGATGTTGGCCCAATAAAATTGACTGTTCTTTTTGCATACATTATAAGATAAGTATTTTAATTAGTTTGGTTATTTCACTGAAAATATTTACGTTACGTTAGTCACGAAAATGTACTATTTTCTGCTTAGAAACTAAACCAGATGATTGAACCAAACAGCATTTTTTATTTTCTTACATCTGTGTCATATCTACTTAAAAAGTGCAAAATATTTATTTTAGTATCAGTAGATATAAAATAATTAGTGTGACTAACGTAACATTTGAGCTGTGACTAACGTAACAGTTTGCATGTGACTAACGAAACATTTTAAAAATGACTGCTAATATTTATATTGATTAAAAATGTAAAGGGTGAAAAATACCAGTAATATTACATTTTAGACATTCTGTTTACTTAGAAAAATACTTTTTTAAAGGTCTTTATAAAGGTACTTTCAAATTTAAAGAATTATTAACAAAGAAAAAAGGTGAGTAAAGCAAAATGAGTACTCTACTGAATGTGCATTCAACGCAAGAATCCAAGCTTAAGAATTAAGACACTAGAAATCAAGTCTTAACAAAGAAGAACGTCTCTATTTTTTAGAAAATACATCTCCACCTATTATTAAAATAAATTAACGGCTGCTCGTTGGAAAACATTTGAAGATGTTACATGATACAGTGACAATAAGCGCTGCTGTCATATATTTTAGAAAATTCAAGAATGATCATTTAGAAATTCAAACATTTGCGGTGATATCTGGAATTAAAATGCATTCTGATAAAACGTTCGAATATTTTTTTTTTTCAATATTACATTTGAATTTAAAAGGATGCACAACACTATTCGTTCGATGAATCAGTAAACCTTAAAAAATAATATGCCATTGAAAAGTACTACGGAGTTTCTTATAACGATAACTAGTATATCAGCAGAATACTAGAATTCAGTGAAACTACCAACTTGCAAAAAGTTAATTTTTCAAAAGAAAGATATTTAGGATTTAATTAGGCCAAGAATGATGTTATTCAGTTTATAAAAGCAGTTTTTTTATTTATTTTTTTTCGCACATTCAAATTGAGTTAATTGAACTGAATCCTTCCATTCGATTTCTTACACTAATATAGAAAAAAAATAAAGAAAAAACCATAATACAACACAAAGAAGGTTCCTAAAAAGTGTAAAAATAATATAAGAGCAAGAAATTAATTATAAAAAGTTTTTTATATGCATTCATTGCTTGTTATTCGATGGTTACGTTAGTCACGTTACGTTAGTCACACACAGTTTTTCGGAAAAGTACCATTTAGGGCCAAAAAAGATTCGTCTGTAACAAATCTGTAGTACGATTTTAAAAATAGATTGTTTACCCTTTACAAATATATCGGCCAACTTTAAATGTCTGCGTAAGTTTCAGAAAAAAATAGCTCGTAACATAAGCATTGTTTCACAGGGTTGCAAAAATGTAACGTTAGTCACGATGCCGTTTTTGGTGAAAAAACACCTGCCAGCGCTTATTTTGCTTTAAATTCTTGGTAGAAATGAAAAATAGTCACCTTGTACATTTTAAATCTGCATATTAAACCAAAACACATTTATTTTTACTCCCGGTGTAAGTAAAAAGAGTTTGAAAATCAGCTGCGAATGTTACGTTAGTCACTATGGAATGACCCATTCCTATAAACGGAACTGAAAAATGTTTATTTTCATTTAATTCAAGAACGAACATATTTTATATTTATTAACGAACTGCAAACACTATTGGTTTTTTTTTTTTTTTTTTTTTTTTTTGAATTTATGTGAAATGGGGGAGGACAACTAAAATTTTGGGAAGGGGAAAATTCTCAATTCGCCGAATGAAATCCCAATTTTACCGAATGATAAAATTTGAGCATGCACAGGGTGGAACGAAAGAAACAAAGTTTTTATTTTCGAATTGTAATAGTGCAGAAAAGTTGCGATTGGTGAAGACTTACAAAACAAAACAAAACAAAATTTTTTTAAATCGGATAATATCTTCCGATCCTGCAACGAGCCTAAAAATTTGAAAAAATGGAAAATTTCATGTGTTTTTAGCGATTTTTTAAAAACTTTGCTCCAACGTTTCTTTTTAATACTCTAAGACGGAAAAATTACGATTGCTGCAGCCTTCGGAAATTTAAAAAAACATATTGAAATCAAATAATACCTTCTGATCCAGGTACAAGCATGAAAAGTAAAAAAAAGGGAGAGTTTCATCTTTTCTTAGTGATTAAAAATAAAATTGTTCTTCTTGTTTTTTTCCCCCGGTGTTACAGAGAAATGCTTTTTAAAAAACCTTATATTACACATAAACATTAATTTATTTCTTGACTTTTAAGGTATCTTCTAAACATGCAAAACTACCATTCTTTACAACAATGAAACATTTTCAAATAATAGAAAGTTATAAAATATTTACCAAATTTACAATCCAGTATACAAGTCTTATTGTTTTAAGTGTTACTTGTTGAAGCTAATTTATAATCAGATTTTTTGGAAAATTCGGGCATAATTGATCTAGATTTCAATGTTGCTCTTATGTAGCCATCTCTTGATTTAAATCCACACACTTTGAGTGAAGCCTCCGTCACTAGCTTCACACATCTTTCGACAGCTTGCGTATGGCAGGGGAATAGTTTTATATCCCAGTCGGGTATAGTGCCTGTTGCAATAAGATTTTCAATGTCTTTGTTAGGAACTTTTCGAAGAAAAGGTGGAGAAGATAGCTTTGTCGTGTTCCAATTAATAATCTCTGTGTAATCTTCTGCTTCGAAATTTAGAGATGGAATGACAAAGTTTCTAATGCCTTTAGAAACAGATGGCCGTTTAAATAACAGACGGCCGTTTGCCATTTAAACGGATTTTAAGACGTTTTTAAACGCTAGTTCTCTTATGTGCCTTCTTTCATCAAACACCATTGCCATTAATAAGTTTTCGGGATGCGCAAAGAAAGAGTTTCTTTCAATGACAGTGTAAACAACTTGTTTCAGATTGTCAGGTAAGTATCGACAGGTTTGAATTGTTCTGTAAACATGAATGGCACCGTCTGTGAAATTTTTGTGGTTCTTTATTTCAAACCAGACCGGCATGTAACATCTCAAAATAAAAGTCACTATGTCTTTTAACTCACCTGATGGGATTGATACACTTACGTACAGTCTACGGACTCTATTTGCATAAGTGAGCCATCTGGAATGTGAGAGTGGACCGGGGTCACGATTTGACAAATCATTTGGGCAATTGCCACCCTTTATTGCCTGAGATATATCTAAAAGATATCTTTGATCCTTGCTCAAGCACTTTCTGTTTACATCTGGAATTGTACAGTCAATTGCTTGAAAATCTATTACTGGCAGTTTTCCACAACCTCTGAGTTGTTCTCTTATTGGTCTAGAAAACGAATTTGGGCCAGTTGTTCCACCATCCAAATACCGAAAAAGACGGCGAAAAGGCAACTCAATGAAAGTAATAAACAAATAGCCCATTGCAATGGTCGTCCAATATAAATTTCAAATTGACGAATCGCGCCACTTTTCCACCCAGTATTGATTTAGTACCATCGCAACCTACGATGACTAAATCATCCAGTGAAATTCTTTGTTCATTTAGATATGAAACAATGCTATTTACTATGTCTTTGGCTGATCCAGAGTTTGGAGACACGTGGCCAATGTAAACAGAATCAGGTTCTTTGATAATAGAATAATGCTCTTCTTTCACTGTTCGTCGAAATTGCTTTGATTCAATCTTATCTATATATAAAGTATCATCTTTTCTTCCGTCAATCTTGTTTAATGCCACTTTGCAGATCTTTTCTATTTTGGCTGTTTTCTCTCCTAACTTTTTGTCTATCAACAACTTTGGAAGTATCTGTTTCAGTCACTAAGCCAACGTCTTGAAGCACACTGGATGCTATGGCAGCAGTTGCACGATCAGATACGCCGTAACGATCGCTACTTAGTGCCGTAGTTTTCAGCTTAATCCTCATCTGCCAGTGGGTTTTCTTCTCTGGGTCGGTTGACTTGTAATCATTATCAGTTTCTCTCTTGACTGAACAACTTGGTTGTTCTTCATTTGAAAGATCAGATTCATCTTTCATGACTGAAACGCACTCAGTAACTTTTCGTTTTAAGGCATAGGTTTTTCTTTGAAATCTTTTTTTCAACCTTTTTGTTTCCTTTTGGTCCAAAGTTCCAATTTTTCCTATGCCATGTTTCTTCTGAAGATAGAGAAATCTTTGTTCAGAGATCAGTATCTTTTTAGATTTTTCACACGTACATTTCATGTAAATTGAACATTCACAAATGTCTGGGGTCTTATTACAATTGCAAATAACATTCATTACGCACTTACACGCAGAGACGTCAAAGAGTTTCCTTGCTTCACTTTTAAATTCATCAATCCTTTCTTTAAACTTTGGTTTATCCTTGTCTCGGTTGTAAGATCTCATGAAATTGAGATATTTTTTGTAGAAGATATCAATGAGCTGAGTAACTCTTTTCAGGGAAACTGTAGGAATCGAGGCCTTATCAAAGATACATTTAACTTTTTGCGCCACTATGTCCTTAACAATGGAAAAACTCACTTTCGTGTTATTGACTTTTCTAGCTAACTCAAATCTCTCTTGAAAGCAACTTTGAAGTACATTTTCATAAGTAGGGAGCTTATTTGCTGGCAAATCTCTCGGGTGGCCAAATATAGGGCACTCAAAGGACTTTCTCGTAATTCTTTTCTGCGAAGATGGATTCATGTTTGAAACACGTTTAGCAGAGCAAATCGACTTCACACGCACATTAGAAAGATTGAGAAATACTGATGCCAGCACGACTGCTTTATTCATTTAAGTAAGATACCTATAGACACAAGCCAACTAAAAAGCTCATAAATTCAAGATCGTGAGGCGCTAATGGGACGTATTAGATGCATACACTGTACTGAGCGGCATAAACAAATATGAGTCTCGCGGGATTCAAGGGCCATGTGGACAATTTCACAGGCAGGCTAATACTAAAATATCACATTTGTTTTATAAACAAACGTTCTTCTATTAGTATTTCATACCGAACTTATGAGGATCGTTAAACTAAAATTAAAAAAAAAAGCTGAAAAAAGGCTTAAAGTTTACATTTATTCAAACATGTAGGTTCGTTGCGCGATCGGAAGATATTTTTTTTTATTTCAAAAAGATATTTTTTTTTTTTTTTTGTTTTGAAGTCTTTACTAAACGTAACTTCTCCGTTCTGTAGCCTGAAAAAGTACACTGGTGTCCAAAAGTTAAGCATAATTGTTACTTATGTGAGTAATGTGAGAAATATACATCGAAATAGGGGGGGGGAAACGTGATATGCGAGTGCAACACGGTCACAAAATAAGGAAACTACTCAAAGAAATGGTAATATTTACTTTTATCATCCCAAAAAATAGTTTAAATGAAAATTAGGCATATGAGGAGTTTACACTTTGCATAAAAATTTTTCTTTAAAAGATGATGCTGAAGTTCAATAGTGTGTATGGCCACCTCTGACTGCCAGGCATGCTGCGCAACGATTACTCATACTTTCTATGAGGTGGTGGATGAGTTGTGGGCTTAGACAGTTCCAAGCATGCTGGAGAGCTATTTTTAGCTCCGGAGCGGAGCTTGGCGGGGGCGAACGGGCTGCAAGTTTTCTCCCGAGCATATCCCAGACATGCTCGATAAGGTTCAGATCAGGGGAGTTTGCAGGCCACGTCATTCGCTGGATATTTTCTGATTCGAGGAAGTCATCGACCACAGCTTTTCGGTGACATGGCGCGTTATCGTCCATGAATAGGAACTAAGGACCAACAGCACCTGGAAACAAGCGAACATAAGGCTCAAGAACCTCGTCTCTGTATCTTTGACCAGTGACTGAGCCTGTCTCAAAAAGATGGAGGTCGGTGCGGCCATCCAACATAATGCCCGCCCACACCATTACTCCTGCTGACGCAAAGTGATGTTTTTCTCTTATGTTTTGCGGTTGGAAACGAGTCCCCTTTTCTCTCCAGATTGTTACCTGACGAGAATCACTCTGCAGAGTAAAACGGGACTTATGACTGAACATCACATTAGCCCACTGTCTCAGACTCTAATGCCGATGCTGCAAGCTCCAGTTTAAACGAGCGCGTTCATGCGCTGATGTGAGAGGAATGCAAACTGCTGGTCGTCTGGCATACAGACCGACATGATTGAGTCTCCTGTAAACAGTTTGCCTCGAAATTGTTATTCCTGTGACGTCTCTGAGCGCCGAACCCAGTTCTCTGGCACAGCTGTCCCTATGACGTCGAGCAGAAATTGCCAGAAAACGATCTTGGCATGCGGTTGTGACTCTTGGTCGACCTGGTACTGGTCGGCGAGTAACATCTCCCGTATTTGAAAACCTCTGCCAGTCTCGAGATTACACACTGAGGCACATTAAGAATACGAGACACTTCAGTTTGTGATCGTCCAGATTCTAGCATTCCAACGATTCTTCCTTTTGCAAACATGTCCAATTGGCGTCTTTGTGCCATTATTAGTTCTGTTTCACCAGATCCAATGTTTCTTGGTACAGCAATTGCATGAAACGCGCCTGAACTCTCTAAAGCGTGCGAGCTGTTTTATCCACATTCCGAAACGCGCACCTAATTCGCGCATGACACCATCGACTATACTATTTTGCATAAACATATTGTTTCTTCTTCAACCAATGAATCGCATTTTATGAATTATGCTTAACTTTTGGACACCAGTGTACATTGAACCAAAAATGTTAAAAGTTCGGAAAAAAACCTGAAATTCTCAACTTTTTCAAATTTTTAGGCTTGTTTCTGGATCAGAAGGTATTATTCAATTTCAATTTTTTTTTTAAATTTCTGAAGGCTTCACCAATCGTAACTTTTCCGTCTTAAAGCCTTAAAAAGAAACATTAAAACAAAATTTTTGAAAAATCACTAAGAAAACACGAAATTTTCCATTTTTTCAAATATTCAGGCTCGTTGCGGGATCGGAAAATATTATCCGATTTTTAAAATTTTTGTTTTGTTTTGTAAGTTTTCACCAATCGCAACTTTTCCGCACTATTACGATTCGAAAATAAAAACTTTGTTTTTTTCGTTCCACCCTAATATACATACATTACATCTACTGCGAAGGAACATTGAGCATCATTGAAAACTATTCGAAATATATATATATATATATATATATATATATATATATATATATATATATATATATATATATATATATATATATATATATATATATATATATATGTGTGTGTGTGTGTAAGAAAAAATAGAATATTTAAGTTGCAATACTAATTTGTCGAATCAATTAGTCCATGTACTCCTACCCCACCAAAAAAAGGATTTTTGGAGAGGTCACGGTGACCTCCGGTGACTTCCCATCGAGGCGACCCTGCAGGGTGGGGGAGGGCGCAATTTCTTAAGTTCGCCTGGGGCGCCAGATCCCGTAGTTACGCTACTGTGCGTGTGTGACGAGGGAGAGGATTACAATATTTTCTCTTAATTTAAGTCATTGTGTGCCTTTCACTTGTTTTTACTTTCTTCTATATCTAATATATAGAAGAAAGTATTGGATTCGTGCAAATTTTCGAATTTTGACGGATTCGAACGTTTTGAGGTGTGCTGAGTCCATTTCGACTATTTTTGAAAAATGTCTGTCTGTCTATGTGTGTGTGTCACGTCTGTGTGTGACCAGTTTTTTGTGGCCGCTCTACAGCAAAAACTACCGCATGAAATCGAACGAAATTTGGTACATGTATGTGCCCTTATGTGAACTTGTGCCCATTGGTTTTTGACGCGAGTTCCTCCAAGGGGGTTGGAGCAATGGGACGTTTCTTGAGTTACGCGTGCTTGCTATTCTTCAGGAAGTAACTGGCGGAATCAAACAAAATTTGGTCCATATGTTGCCATTAACAGGAACAGGTGCTGATTCAATTTTGGCGTCAATAACTCAAACGGGGGTTGAGCTATAGAATGTTTTTTGTCGTCAATTGTGACTGCTGTATCTCAAGAAATAATGAACGGAATGAAAGAAAAATTTATCGGCAAGTAGCCCTTAGTGGTATGAGAGCTGATTTTATTTTGGTATCAACAGTTAAAAAGGGAGTAGCGCAATCTCCCGTTCTTTTTTTCCATTGTGAGTGCCCTATCTCAAGAAGTAATGCTACGTTCTGGTTGAAATTTCGAATGTATGTGAATCCATATGTAAACAGGCTTTGGTTCAATTTTGACGCCAATCGCTCCAAGAGGTGTTGATTTTTTTTTTTTTTTTTTTTTTGAGCAATCACGATTGCTTATTGCTTTCATTTGACTGTTTTTGGCGTGCTATCATTTTTCCCACCGGCGCAGCGCCACCCTCTGCCAGCACCATCCTTCGCGTCGGCCGGCCTCACGATGCTGCTCCTCTAGCGAAAACCGTCTCCAGGTTGCGTCCATATCCTACACACACACGCATACATACACGCACCAACACACACGCACACACAAACACATACACAAACACCACCATACACACACATACCCCTACACACATACACAAACACATACACACACGCATGCATACAGACACCTACACATACACACAAATACACACAACTGCCCACACATTCATGCCTGCACACAGACACAAACATATATGCTTACACACACATACACATACCCCACCCTCACGCACACATACAAACACACACTCGTGATTGCGAAAAACATAATTTAAATTCAAGATGACAAAATTCAAATTATTATTATTTTTTTTTTTTTTTTGAGCAATCACGATTGCTTATTGTTCTCATTTGACCGTTTTTGGTGTCCGTGCCTTTTTCAACTTGGACCAGAAGCCTTTGCAGCACCACCGCCCACCGTCCTCTGCTGGCGGCGCGGCTGCTCCGGTTTTGAGCTACCCGCTTCTCCCGGTCGGAGGCGTTCATGTCCTACACACACGCACGTTCACACACATACACACACACGACTTCACACACATACCCTCACACACGCCTACGTGCATACACACAGTTCTAGGCACACACACAACTATGCACACGTAACCGCCCAGGAGGAGAGGCAGGCTTGGGGGGGACAGGAGCCGTTTCTAAAAACAATAACTCCAATGAGTAGGGTCCTGTCTCAGTTCGTGATTGCGAAAAACATAATTTGGATTCAAAATTTCAGAATTCAAATTAATTTTCTTTTTTTTTTTTTTTTTTTGAGCAATCACGATTGCTTATTGCTTTCATTTGACTGTTTTGATGTCCTATCATTTTTCCCACCGCCACCCTTTGCACCATCACCGTGGACAGGCGGGCTCCTCACGCTGCTGCTCCTATAGCGAAAGCCGTCTCCAGGTTGCATCCATGTCCTACACACACAACTACACACACACAAACACACACACATACAGACACTTACACATATACACACACAAAAACCTACACACACACACACACAAAACTACCCACACTTTCATGACTGCACACAGACACAAACACACATGCCTACACACATATACCCCATACACACAAACACACATATCCCCCCCCACACACACACTCGTGATTGCGAAAAACATAATTTGAATTCAAGATGTCAAAATTCAAATTTTTTTTTTTTTTTTTTTTTGAGCAATCACGATTGCTTATTGTTCTCACTTGACCTTTTTTGGCGTCCGTGCCTTTTTCAGCTTGGACCAGGCCTGGAGCACCACCGTCCACCGGCGGCGGCGCGGCTGGTCCGTAGCACTGTCCCCCGAAATCCACTTTTGCTGGGCGGTGGCGTCCATGTCCCACACACACGAACGCCTACACACACACACACACACGAACGCCTACACACACACACACACACGAACGCCTACACACACACACACACACGAACGCCTACACACACACCCACACGAACACCTACACGCACACGCACGTACACAACACTCACTCACACACATGCATACATACACTTACGCACCCACACACATGCGCCTACACAAACACACACGCTTGTGATTGCGAAAAACATAATTTGAATTCAAGATGCCAAAAATTCAAATTAATTTTTTGAGCAGTCACGATTGCTTATTGCTTTCACTTGACCGTTTTTGGCGTTACGGTTCCTTTTTCAGCTTGGACCAGGCCTGCAGCACCACCGTCCACCGGCGGCGGCGCGGCTGGTCCGTAGCACTGTCCACTGGAAACCACTTTTGCTGGGCGGTGGCGTACATGTCTTACACACGCATGCTCATACACACTCCCCTACGTTGCGCACGCCTTTACACACATACACACGCCTACGTGCACACACGTAAGCCTACACACGTAACCACCCAGGAGGAGAGACATGCTTGGGGGGGGGGGAGGGAGCCGTTTCTAGAAACAATAACTCTAATCAGTAGGGTCTTGTCGCAACTCGCGATTGCGAGAAACATAATTTGATTTCAAAGTTTCGGAATTCAAATTAGAATTAATTGGGGAAAGTAGGTCACAATTTTTTTTTTTTTTTTTTTTTGTGAATAAAAATAGCTTTATTAATGCAACAATAAGAAAGATAAATCGTAATAGATTGTCGTCTGCATATTTCTCATGATTTTAATTGTATGGAAATGATCGGAAATATTATCTCAATGATTTAAAATTGTTAACTGTTGCCATCTTATGTTTGTTAACAAATGAAATATTTGTAATTAATTCAAGCAAGGCTTTTAAAATAACTTTCAATTTTCGCTCTTTGCTTTGCTTTTGTAATAATTCAGACATTGGGATGGTCGTCAAGTTTTTGCATGTGTAATTTTGTTTTTGTTGGGAATATTGCTTCCTCATCAAGCATGGGGAGGGATCAGAAAGAAAAGAAAAATATAGAAGAAAGTTTCGTGATGGCACAACATACTAGTTTTTTTTTTTTTTTCTTCTTCTTTCTTTTAATGGATAAAAACGTTTTTTGGCAGACAAGTAAATTCTTTTTCGAAAAAATTAACTATAATGTATGCATTTTTATTGTCCCCCCCCCTTTTTTTTTCTTACGGGAGCGTTAGTAAGAAATCGGTGGCAGGATTGCCAGATTTTAAAACAGAAAATACTAAACTTTATCTTTTAAAAAAATGCTACAAAGCATTACGTTTACAAAATACTGTTCCGTCTAGTGAAACTAAATAGAATTAAAAGTATCAGTACTTTGGCAAATACCTTTAATTCTATTCAATCTATTCCATTCAATCTATTATCGATTTGTTTCCGCATTTATATGTATTGCATAAGACTGAAATCATTAAATATATTTATAAACTAGCTGTATTGTCCGGCTCTGCACGGTCTAACTCAAAAATAAAAGTTCTGTCACGTGACGCATGTTCAACAGTCAAGCTTCAATTAGAGGGGGAAACATTGTGAATTTCCCGTCAAAATAATCATCTTTAAAGAAAGAAAACGACAAATCGAAAATTCCCGAATAAATTAAACGCAACACCTAAAATCTATAAGAAAAAAGAAAGAAGATAAATCGCCAAATAATAATCAAAAGGGAAAATTTTAATCTCAAAACAAAAACAAAATGTTATTTAGTCACAGTCGATGAAAAAAAAGTGGCAACATTCTGAATGGGTTTGTTTCCTTCAGTCCAAAGTAGTGCTTTTTGTCACTGAAAATGATAGAATAAGCAAAAAAAATAAATAAATAAATAACTTGAACTCAGAAAATACTTTCATTTTCCCAACAGTTATTTTTTAATTAATTTTTTTAAACTGTCCGATTCTTCAAACAAGGCGTGGTCTTGATGGCGTCACAAGTGATGCACTATGGCGCATCTTTCTACTACATTTCCACGTTGTGATAATCAAGAAGCGAATTACAATGGGGTGGTTACCTTCAGTCAAAAGTACTACTTTTAATCACTGAAATTGATAGAATAAGCAAAAAATAATAATAATAATAATAATAATAATAATAACATAGACCCAGAAAATACCTTCATTTTCCCAGCAGTTATTTTTTAATTAATTTTTTTTAAATGTTCGATCTTTCAAACAAGGAGTGGTCTTGATGACGTCACAAATGATGCACTTTGCCGCATCTTTCTACTACGTTTCCACGTTATGATAATCAAGCAGCGAATTAAAATTGCGCTCTACGCTTGCCATATCGCTGCCAATACACGTGAGTAAAGATGCGAATTAAATATTTTGCATTGTGAATGGCAACACTGAATGGCATTTAATCATTTTTGATGCCATCAGTAGAAGCCGTAAACAATGAAAGCGCACTGATTTAAGTAATTTTTGAAAAATATCAAAAGTAAACAAATTTATCAACAAATGGTCAGATCCTAAGTTTTTAAGCATGCTCTTTCAGAAAAAAATACTTTTAAAATTTTGGAAACGACCCCATTGCGCTCTACGCTTGCTATCAACCATATTAAGGCCCCTATATATACGAGCCGGCGCATCAGCTTTAGATCAGCCTTTTTGGATCGGAGCGCGTGTTTCAGTGGTTGTCTTTCTGGCGAGTAATCGCCTTTGGTTATTGTTCACTGCGAGCGATTATTGGTGGCACGTGAATTGTTTATTAAATTAAGTATTATTTTCGGCAAATTTGGCAAAACCCAAAACTTTGCTGCGATAACCCTAGCAGAGCAACAGTAAAAAATCCGATCCAAAATGGCTAAACTTAAGCTGATGCGTCGGCCTGTCTATATAGCGGCTCTAAACCATATCGTTGCCAATACACGTGAGTAAAGATGCGAATTAAATATTTTGGACCGTGAATGGCATTTCATCATTTGTGATGTCATCGGCAGAAGCGTTGAAAGAGCACAGATTTAAGTAATTTTTTTAAATATTAAACTTAAAGAAATTATTTAAAAAATGTTCAGTTTCTATGTTTTTAAGCATGCCTTTTCATAAAAAAAATACTTTTAAAGTTTTGGAAACGACCCCATTGTTCTCACGCTAATTTAAAATGAGATCGCGCAAACAATAAATTTTCGACATAAAATTTCTATTACATTAGGGTTGATGACGCTTTTTAATTTTTTTCCCAGTGATCTTACTGCCTTTTTTTTTTTTTTTTTTTTGCAGTTCGAAGGAAATGAAAGAACCTCATGGGTATTTTCCGCGGGCTTTTGAATGGCGTCAAAATCGAAATGGTTGGATAGTTATTTCGGGTAGGAAAGGCCATTTAATGCCATTTACGGGTCTTAAAATTAAAATTCGAACGATACTTTTTTGGCGTTTGAAAACCCACCTACGTTCCTTTTCGTGTGCCCAAGTACCTTCCTGCCAAATTTGGTCCAGATCCCCCACATTACTTCTTTTCCCTAAGTGACTAATTGAAATCTCTTTCTGATGCCATTAATTTCCGGGTTTAGCGCTGGAAAGTGTGACGCATCCTTAATATTTTAAAATACTTATGCCTTGTTCATTTTCATGTTGTGGTAAGTACACACTGCGAGAAAGATTAAGGAAAAAGAAAAATTAATAAAAGAAGGGGGGGAAAAGGAACACTTTTTCTCGATCTAGAGCAGTGTTTTCACTACTACGTTTTTCGTTGCTCCCTATTTGCTTTATCTTCGGTTTTGCCTAACGTACTTTTTAAGCAAACACGAAAACTGATGCAGAGCGTTAATCAAAATGCAAATTATAATTAATGATATCATGTTTTTTCCCCTGTGCGTAAAAAGCGCCAGCTCCATTCATCAAATATGTGCATATACTTAATTGTAAAAATGTACTTTTTTTTTTTCTGGTTTATGTCGTTTTTAAAATAAGAACAAATGGCGTTTTTACCTAACAAGTTTTATGAACGCAGTTTAAAGCACTAAATTAAAAATAATTAATTTTATTCATTATTATTGATTTTATTAAGTAAAGATTGCAGTGAAAATTTTTCGAGGTATTTAATTAAACTAAACGGTGCGTTTTTAACGTTCTGCTACCTTGCGTTTACGTTTTTTCTTTTTCTTTTTTTTTAAATTATGAAAAAGTCTCTTTTTTCTTTCTTTTTCGTTTTTATTGAAAATTATTTCGATTATTGAAGTATACTTGAAAAAGCTCTTCCGCTAATAAGACTGATTCATTTAATTGAATAAGTCATTTATGGATTCGTGAAATATTTCGATTGTAGACAGATTTACTCGTTTTAATATGTTCTAATTCCATTTTGATCTTTTTGGGAGATGGGTACACAAAAGGGGGTCTGTCTGCATATAGTTTTTTTTTTTTTTTTTGAAATTTTTAATAAATTATTTATTTATTAAAAATTTCAAAACTTTTTCAAGTTTATTTCAAACAAAATTAAAAATTATCTAACTGAATCCGCGCAATCGAACGAAATTCGGTTTACATATGTGTGTGCCCCCGTTGGAATGGGTGCTAGTTAGTTTTGGCTCCAATCGCTTAAAAGCCAGGTGGAACAGTCAACCATTTTTCTCGTTTGTTTTTCTTCTAGGTATCAAAACTCTGGATATGTAGTTATTTGTGTTTGAAAACTATTGAATGTTCGGTAACGCTTTCAAAACAATCGTTTCAGACGAAAATGATCGAAAGAGAAAAGCACAGAAAGTGGTGGTATTTTTCTTTAAACTACAACAATCATGTCTGGACAAAAGGCCGCATGTGTCAATATTGATGATCTTATTCTTTTCGAAGACGCCCGGAGTTACAACCCGACCATCGATTAGCAGCAGTTATTAATGAGAAATATAAAAGACATGCTGCTTTGCTTAGGTGTTCATAAATAGACCTTATTATAGTAAATATCTTTAGAAAAGAAGCAATCAGAATAGCCAAACAACAAATGTATTTTCAAATTTTTATTTACGATGTCATTGGATCAGCGGACATGTAACTTCAATTAAGTAGCTCTAAATAGTTGGTTTAAATTATCCAGTCGTATTAGTTTTGTGACGTACCAAAGATGAAGAGTAATAAGATTCATATCCTCATGAAGCATTAAAATGTTAAGTATTATGTATACCAGGGACAAACATACAGGCTGGGGCTTCCGCCAAAATCTCTTAGAAATAGCCTGGGTGGGAGACTCTTGTTCACCGGAAATTCGAAACTTTTTTTTTTTAACGTATGAGCTGTTTTCTCACGGTTGCTATGGAATTGGCAAACGTCCAGCTTAGACGAGTCTACTTGAATGAGGGTGGAGTGGGGGGGGGGTCAAAAATAAATCTAAAAAAAGTTTCTCCTAGATAACGGGACACCCCTTAATATTTTTAGACTTGTGGGTAGTAATATACTGGAAGAATTTTAGCTTCCAATTTCAACTGAAAGAGGGTGCTCATGTGCTGCTTAATTTAGAGACTAACACACATCTGCAAAAGCTGGCATCCCTGAAAACTAATAGCTGCGTCCATTTCCGCCAGTAAACCGGATGTTAGCATCCGGTTTACTGGCGGATAGCTTTCTATCGCATCGGTGGTCAGACTGTATAAAGTTGCCGAAGTTAATTGAATTTAAAAAACAAAAGGGAAGTCGATTATATGAAAAACCCTATTTTCTTAAAAAGAGTTTTTACACTTCACCTTTTTCATCCTTTGTCAAACTGTATGCATAATGTACAAATGTGAAAAAGAAAAAACGAAATTACACTTCCCCCCCCCCCTTTCCCCCCAAGTCCATTTAACCAAACATCTGACTTGTTTGCGAACAATGATTCATACACACAAATCTTACGTCACTTATTTTCAAGTTCAAAAAAAAAAAGTAAAATGTAGCGATGAATTAAAAAGCTGCGGTGGAAGAAAAGTGCTTTCATTTACTGTGTTACTTTAAATAAAACTGTGATGAAAAATCGAAGCTTAGGCCAAGTGCAGTTATGCATCATAAAGCACGAAACCAAAAAAAAAAAAAATGTGCAAATAAGGTTCCCCCCCCCCCCCTTTTTCTCTCTCTCTCCCTCTCTCTTTTATCAGAATAATCTCTAAAATTAAATAACAGAAAGCAGAAAACCAAAGAACACAAAAGATGGTAAAAAAGCAACTGAAAACTGAACATTCGATGTTTTTTTGTGTGCGAGAGGTTTTTTTAATTTTTTTGTTGAGAAGTTTTTTCTCTTTCTTTTGTGAAAAAAAAAAGGTATTGTTACCCATAGTTACGTCTGGAATGAAGTAACTAGTGCCATAAAGAAGAAAAACAAAGTTAGGCGGGAATGTTTACTTAAAAAAGATCATTCTAAGCATTTTTTTCTTTAAAAGTTTTATAAGTTTGTAAAATAGTTTGGAATAACTGTGTTAGAAACTTTTTTTTAAGCCAAAATGAAATTAAAGTGATGCATTTTTTTAGTTCACTTAATTTACAGTGTGGAAAAAAAATTAAATATTTGATTTAAAAAAATCATGTTCTGCTTATTATTATATGTTCAATTTGTTTACAAATCACGTACATCTTAGACTAAAATTTGAATCCGACGTATGCAGATTATGCTTTTATAGGGTGGTAGGGGAATGTGGGGCAAAGTGAAATAGTTGAAATGACTGGGCGTTTTCAAAATGAACAAATTGGAAATTTGTTTTTAAAATTACGGTACAGAAAGAAAGAACATTGTATTTTATAATAAAAATTGCATTAAAACAGTATTTTTAATTTTTTGGCAGTAAAATTGTACCTTCAAAAAAAAAAGTGAAAATTTTTCACTTTTTTTTTCATGGGGCAAAGTGAAAAATTAAATATTTTTTGAATGAAGCATTTTCTATTTGATTTTGAAATATATTTTTGAACAAATTGATGAGCAAATAAAAGGATAATTGAATAAGTGTGAAAAGATAATGAAACAATAAATAAACTAATAAATAAATGAATTAATAAACACATGAGGAAAAATAAATCAGTGAATAAAAGAGTGAATGAATAAGAAAATAAGTGAATGAATAAGTTAATAAGTGAATTATTAGATGAAGGAATGTAAATAAAATAGTTAATAAATGAATACGTAAGTGATTTAGTAAATGATTTGAAGTTAGCGAAATGAACTATATTTTACTTTGCCCCATCCACATTGCCCAGCATGCTTTTGACTAATTGCGAAAAATATTAAAAATAAAAATAAGCTAAATTTTAACTAAATAAATACTACACTGAATATTAGAAGGTACCAATTAATATTTAAAACTAGCCGCCTTCGGCGACCAGCTGGTCCGCCTTTTTACGCAATACGCCTTTTGTGCCAGGGTTGCCGCCTTCGGCGGCTGCTTACACAATTTAGCGACGGTATTAATCAATGTTTTTCTCTACATATCAATAGTATCATTCGCCTTTTTACGCCAATGTTGACTTCTTCGGCGGCTGCTTAAAAAAATTGTCGATGGTATTAATCAATCTTTTTCTCTATACATCAATATTATCATTCGCCTGTTTACGCCAAGGTTGAAGCCATCGGCGGCTGCTTAAATAAATTTTGTGTTGAATAAAGTATTTTCTAGATCTATCTCTCGTTATGTCCTTTAGAATATTTTTAAGGGGGGGTTGCGAGGGGAGGCACAAAGGGCATACCCTTCATGCAAATTTTGTCGGAAAATAACAAAAAGCATTTTCCACTTTTATGTGAAAGCATTGTTTTTCAAAGTTCCTCTATTTCTTACTGTCCATCTACTGTATCCACCTCTATATTTGTCCACCTTTCTATCTATCTATCTATACGATCCATGCATATCTACCTCTGATAGTAATTAACAATCCTTTCTATGTAAAAAAAAAACATTTTTTGCCCACTTAATATCATTTCTCTATCTACCAAACATAACCACCAATCCCTACAAAAATCATGCAAAAACCCGCGGACTTTATTTATTTACTTAAAATTACACGCAAAAAAAGGCTCTATGTTCCCTGTATGTTCAAAAAGCAGCGCTTGCAAAAGATTTAAAAAATCACCGCTTTTACTGAATTAAAATGCACAAAAATATTTGACCAAAAATAAATATAGCAAACAGTCCAGAAAAAAAAAGTTGGAAAAATAAAGATATGAAATCTCTGAACGTTAAAAAAAAAGTGAAGATAAAGCAAACGATTTCAGTTAGGTCACGTGATGAGGAAGTGCAGAACTCAGCCGGCAATGCTTACAGGTCGCGTCGTCTTCTGCATTTAAAAAATTGTAAAAAAAAAAACTTTTGCGTATTTTTAAAAACTTCTTTCTTCTGAAGGGGGCGGAATGTTTTTACTATTATCAACTAAAATTTTGGAATTGAGGGCTCAATACTTTTTGCATGATGGGTTTCGAAAAAAACTAAACCCAGAAAAAAAATGCGAAATAAAGGTTTTTTCAAAAATTTATAAAAAACACAAAAATTGCTCTATCTTCAAAATTTTTTCCTTCAACCTATTTAAAATTAAATTTTCTACACTATAGTACAAAAAATATTTGTGTGGTGCGATTGGTTCGGGGTCAGTGAGGTAAAAAGTACTAAAAAGTGCAAAAAAAACGCATAAAACATTAAATAACTTTTTTCTAATTAAAATATCAAAAATCGAAGCCCGAGGTGCACATCTTCAGCAAAAACTGCACCATTATACCAAATTTCATCTTTCTAGGCCTTACCGTTTTCCCGGGATGCGCGCCACACACACACACACACACACACACACACACACAAACATCTTATTTTATTATATGTATAGAAGAAGATAGAAGATAGATGTTAATAACAAGCACTTTATGATTTGATAGTATCAAAATAATTTTTGACTTGCATCAAAATATTACAATTTGCGTATAAATTTTTGAAAATCGCTTTTATTATCATATGCTTTGATTTTCAGAAGCAATTTTTTCCTGACTGGAATAGACTACATATGCTACTACATTGTTAAAATATTACTAGATAAGTGGCGCTAAAAGCTGAGTAAATATTACGCCATTTCACTTCGCCTGCTATTTCACTTGGCCCCACATTCCCTACTTACAAATTAAAAATATGAGTGAAAAGGAGGACGCTAAAGTTCGATCTTTCCCTGATTTCAAACTATTTAAATAGTAGTGAAAGTATGGTAAAAATATAGTTAGCGAAAAACATTAACACAATATTAAAATTACGGAGCACACTTGTTTTTCTTTGGGGGGGGGGGGTCAAGAAACTTCTTTTTTAACGACTGAATTTGTCCGATCTTTATTCATCCACTAACCCCCTAGGAGGCGTTGGTTGCACGGAACACCTCGAAAATAAAAGTTGTGTCAGGTGTAGAGATGTAAAATTTCCGGAAATTTTGAAGTGATGGAAAAAAACCGTTTTTTTTACCGGTCTTTTTCTGGAAAAAATGTAAAAATTGATTTTTTATGAATAAAAATAGAGTTTCTTAATAGTATTTTTTTTTTCTTGGAACATATAAAGGGTTAAACATAAAAAATATATGCAATCCACGCACGCATCTTCTCTTTTCTGCTTGACAAAAATACACATTCAAGTAAGTTTAATTAGAAAAAAATAGCCTTAGAACTTTCTTGGTCAAACACCAGAAATAAGTCAAATCGTCGTTCAACCAATATTTTGGGAAAGGCGTGTCTAATCATAACAATTACATTTTCTACTTTATATTGCATTTGAAACTTGAAATAATAACATTAATTATTGACTTTCAAACATGATTGATATTTTTTAAAAAGAAAATAAGTACGATTTCTCTTCCTTGCAACGTAACTTTACTGTTTGAAAAGGAAAGCTCTTGAGTTATGATTTTTTCCAATCCAATTCTAAGTCCAAATCAAAACTAAATTGGTTTTTCTTTATCTCTCCAACAGCAACCCCAAACTAAAACTGCGTTATGGTTTTTAACTAAAATTTAAACTGTAGTTCCAGTCAGGGGCGGCAAATAGGGGGTGCGAGAGGGGGCGGTTGCACCCCCTAATTTTTCACTAAGAATAATATAAAATGGTAAAATTCAATTTAGATAACTTAGAAAATCATTTGCCTGAATTTTCAGAACAGAAAAAACTGATGGAGGATAAGTGTTTGTTTTAACTAAAGAAGTAATCGCTTCATATGGGTTAAGTGTTTCAAAACTGAGTAATCTATGTTATGATGCAGCATCTTGTATGAGATACCCGTACAGTGTAGAGTCTGTGCAATTTTTACGCGTAAATTCCATGTCATTTTACATAAATTTTTATGCTCATATTATAACTTAATGTTCAGCTAGTAAGTGTTCATTGACGCCATGTACTAGAAACACATTTTAGCAACTCGGTGTATCATATGCTTTCATGGGAACTTTTTGTAAAGATATGCTATTTTTGAAAAACATCTCACATCAAAAAATACTTTCACATCAACAAATGTATCTTGAGGCTCTTTACTTGACAATCTCCGAGTGAAACAAGATGGTCTTCAAGAGTTATAAAAGCCCCCTGGAAGAATTACTGGAAAGCGACCTTTTCATTGATAAAAAATTTGATGTCATTTTAATATGTATGCCTTTGTCTGAATTTTTTGTTTACTTTATTTATACTGCGGAGCGTTTTTTTTGATAAATGCTACACTCTATCATAAAAATTTTAATTCGCTAATCTTAATTCTTGAATTGACAATTGAAACTCTTAGTAATTTTCGCATTAATGCATACTTGAACCAGGTGTGGAACTTTGTGACAGAACTTTTCGTAACAGTTTTTAATGTATGCCAATGTGGAAGAGGTGACAAAACCCAGATGAAGTTTTAGTCAAAATATTAAATCAATATTTTGAATAAACTGATCAATTCAGTTTCTCAAGAAATTGAGACGGGATTTAATGAGATATATTTATTATTGGTCTTAACTTCAATATTATGTAGGTCGGTTATAGAAAGCAAAAAAGAAAATATTACACTTATAAGTAATAGCATGAGGGAAGAGGAATTGTTTTGTGAATTGTGATTATACTTTTTAATGACACAAAATAAATACTAGCCTATTTAAAAAGCTTTCTTGGTTATTTTAAAGAGAGGAATCTAGAGGAAATGTGCTTTTTTGACATAACTTTCTTGCTTCCATTGTTTTTTGACTGTTTCAATCAGGTCAGTCATTTGAAAGATGACTTCCGTGATTAAATTGAAAAACCGATGTAAATAAAGCACAAATTTACACGAAAATACAGCATATAGCTATTTCAAGGCTGCAAAAATGGAGCCTCTTCATCGGTGTAAAAAACTACGCACACAACCAGAAAGTTGTAGGAGAACTGAACGTCCACCAATTTTGACTTGCGTGTCTCAGGAGGTTAGAGAATTGCCTTCGAAGCGCAATGAGGCAAAGCAAGACCTTCCTCTTTAGCTATACTGGCAATAAATTAAGTCATTGGATATTGATTAACTATAGTTACAAAATTTTCTGTTCTTCCTGACTTCAAAAATAGCAGAATAAAACTATACTAAAAAATAAAAACTAGTACCGAGATATTTTGTGAGATAACTTATAACAAAATAAATTTAAAGCTTCGGTCGAAAAATTTTTAATTGGTTCTTTGCAAACCTAATTATTCTTAACATTAAAACCATTTAATTATCAGTTCTTGTGAAAAACAATATGTATTTTATACCGTTCTGAGGAAATTCATGTTGAAGAAACTCGACCCCCCCAAACGAAATGCTGAAATGCCGCCCCTGGTTCCAGTTAACTATACAGCAGTGCTAAGCACAGTAATAAAAATAGTTCCCACGGTCCTTAAAAGTCCTAGAAACTCCGTATTTTTCACTTTTAAAAATAAGGGCCCTTAAAAGTACTTAGTTTTTGCTCAAGGTCCTTAAAACCCTTTGAAAATCCTTAGTTTTCACTGCTACTGGCAACTTTCTAAACAGGGACACTTTCTAAAGAAAAAATTCAAAAATGTCTATTATCGTTCGAGAACAAGGTTGTGTAAACGTAATTGCAGGCAATTTTTGAAGTTTGGAGAATAAAGAGGAATGGTTTAAGAGTCCTTATTAGTGTTTGAACCCTTGGAATGTTTTGAAAGATACTGAAGTTGAAAAAAGTTTAGACTGTCTTTAGTGACGTAAAAATATTGGAAAGAGGCCCTTTTTGTTGAAAAAAATTACAAAACTGGAGTCTTGAAAATGCTGAAGTATTAAAAGCTCTGTTTTAGGCTATCTTTGGGTGAATTAGGGAGAGGGGATTCTGAGGCTCTCTCCAGAAAAATTTTTGCAACTAAAGTCTTAAAACTTTAAGGCTGTCTCTTGTCTTGTGTAATACCAAGGTAGAGGAGTTCTTTGTAGAAAAAATTAAAATCAGGAGCCTTAAAGACTCAACTGTAGGCCATCTTTCATGAGTATAGGGGAGAGGTTCGGGGCTTGCCGACAAATTTTGAAGCTGGATGAAAACATCTAAGCTATCTTTCTATAACTTACGTATTTGGAGGCGGTCTTACGAAAATTTTTCGAATTTGTACTCTTAAAATTTTGGATGGTCTTTGGTAGTGTAAAAATAGGGCAGGTGCTCTCTCCGGAAAAAAATCTGAAACTGAATCATTAAAAATGCAAATGTAAGCCATCTTCTGGTGAATTTATCGCAAGTATTTAGGGGGCTCTCTTTCAAAAAAATTTTGAAGTTAGTATATTTAGAAATTTGCTTCAAGCTATCTTTGGTGATTCAATGGTGAGAAAAGTTTTGGGCTCTCGTCCGAAAAATTCAAAGTCTCAAAACTTTTGGATTGTCCTTGGTGATGTAAATATAGGAAGAACTATTTAGGCCATTGGTAAATGTAGGGGTAGGTGTTTGGTGATTCTCTTCCAGCCTCCGGAAATGTTTCAGAATTGATGGTTTATCGACCCAATTTTAAGCTGCTGTCTTTTGTTAAGTAAGGGGTTGGTGAGATTCCCACCGAAAAATTTCTGGATTTGACCTATATGTAACAACTTTAGGAAATTTTTAATTGACGTATGGGGGGAGAGTTAGGAACCACTCTGCCAAAAATAGTTTTAGTATTGAAGTCTTAAAACTTTTAGGCTGTGTTTGGTAAGATAAAAGTAAGGCTCTTCTTTGAAAAATTTTGAAACTGGAGTGTTAAAAACACAAATTCAGGCAAATTTTTGTGAAGTTTGGAGGGTTCTCCCTCAAAAATTGTTCGCAGCTGAAGTTTCAAAAACATTATTTTAGGCCATCTTTAGATGATTTAAGGCTAAGGGGATCCAGGCGCTATTCTGTAAATTTTTTTAATGGAAATCTTAAAAGTCCGACTTAAAGATAGCTTTTGTGAAGTTCAAGGAAAGGGTAACAGTGGGGGATGTTCTTCAAAAGTTTTTAAAAATTGAAATATAAAAAACTAGTAGGCTCTCTTTCGAGATCTAGGGAGAGTAGTAAACTAATTTTAAATGGAAAAAAACATTCGTTTTCTTAATGAAGTTTTTTCATTCTTATTAAATAATGTTTCCTAACCAATCAGCAGTCTCAATATATTTATTTATTTTTTTTTTATTTTTTATTTATTTTTTATTTATTTATTTATTTATTTTTTTTTTATTTTTATTTTTTTTTTCTTTTTTTGTTATTTTTGCTTATTTTGCATCGAAAAAATTAGTGCCTGAAATAGTATTATTGTCTTGGTGCATTCGAGTAACAAGGAATAGAAATATAACCTTATGACAATGAAAAATTGGCTATAAAAGAAATCGGACCAATTTAGTTGGACAGTGAGAAATCAGGGAACATGATTTTGTTCTTCCTGTGGTCACCTTCTGTATATCAAAGGCTAAAATTCAATTTCTTTCAGTATGCCGGTATTGTAAAAGTTTGTGCTTGGAGTGCTGTGCTTATCTCAAAATTTATACTAATAGTTAACAAGCAATTCTTTTTAATATAAGATAATGAAACTTCTCTGAGCAGGAATTTCCTGTCTGAACTATTTTCCAGGAAGGGATTTGAGAAAGCTCTGTATGTGTCATCCTGCCCTGAATTTTAGCCCTTGAATAAATGATTCAAGATAGTGATTTATTAACTTCTGTGTAAATATTTTATCATACTAAAAACTAAACTATTAAAATAAGTACCATTAAATTAGTTCTCCTTTTCATGTTTTTTGGAAAAAATTAAGAATTGAGCCTTTTTTTTTCTTACATCAACTCTTTTTAGTTTGACTTTGCAATGTTTAAAGTGTTATTTTTCTGCCGAAAAATGCTTAAAAACTGAGGCATATTTGTATGATATATATATATATATATATATATATATATATATAGATAGATATAGATATAGATATATATATATATATATAGATAGATAGATAGATAGATAGATAGATAGATTTAATAATAAATTAGTTGATGAGTAGTTGATATTTTGAGGTCCTTAATTTATTTTAAAAAGGTCCTTAAAAAGTCTTTACTTTTTGTTTTGGTAAAAGAGTGGGAACCCTGGTAGTCGTACCTGCACTTTTGAACAAAAATGAGTTATTGCAACCAAGTTGTTCTCTATTTCGTATTTTACTTGATAAATAAAATGTATTAGAATCATTTGATCGGGAACTATTTTTTAAAAAAAGTCTGAAAAAAAAGGACATCTGAATCAAATATATGGATGAACCAAACTTTAAAACGCAATTTCTCAGTTTGAGATCAACTGTAGATTCCACTTTTGTGCTTAGCACGACAGTTTTACATTTGATTCGCACAGTCAACAGAAACATAGTTCTGTGATTAAAGTTATGATTGTGTTTCATGAAGAAGGTAAATAAATTCTTCACTAAGGATATTGGTTTTGCTAAAGAATGTTCAGTGTATAAAAGTTCTCTGTGTGGAAGAATCATTAGCAAACCAAGACCTCCGTTTTTCTTATATAGTTTCTGCACCTATCGATGCTTTTGGAATATTGGAACTGAAAGGTGCAATACTATAATTGTCGGTAAAGGTGGAATATGAAAAAAAAAAAAAAGAAGTCTTAAAATGCTTCAGAACACATTTCTTAGAAAAATGCTAAAATAAAAGGTATTCGAATACGTGATTAAAATGATTATTTGTTTGAGTTGGCTTTAAAAGTGACAGGAATTTGTGATTACTTCTCTTTGTCGTATGTCGCTGGAATTAATATCTTTTATTATTCATTCTCTTATCTGTATATTGCCAATGTAGTTACCACTAATGCGTTAATGCGTTACGTTTCGGAGACATTTTGTTTATGTAAAATTCCTTATGATCTTGTGATTTTTTCTTCTTCTTTTTGTTAATGTAAAACTCTTTGTGTGAATTCCTTGTGACTGTTAAGATCACAACTGTGTGCACCATCTTCTGCTATGATCTTAAACTTTAGTGGGTTGAACAGCATCTTTTATGCATGTTTCAGCTTCTTCTGGAACATCTGGAGTGCCTGGTGTCTCGTCACGAACGGTCTCTACGGATGACTGTGGTGAAAAGGCAAGCGCAGTCGCCCGCCGGTGTATCCTCGGAAGTCGAGGTCCTCAAAGCCCTCAAGTCCCTCTTCGAGCACCACAAGGCCCTAGATGAAAAGGTGAGAGCCCAGTTTCCAAAACTGAAATCAGCTAACTCCGTCCAATCCTTACAAATACAAATGTGACGACTAGCAACAGGCTCTGAGATCAGTTAGGCTTGTCCTAGTCAGTTCATTAGTCCCCAATGAAGACAATAGACCTCTTAAAGCTATCTACCTCCTTGCTAATTACAACCTCTTCTGTTAAGCTGTTCCCAGTGCCCACAACCCTTCTAAAGTGGTATTTTTTCCTAATTTCCAGGTTAGGATGAGATTTGAATAGCTTATTAAAACAATGTCCCCTTGCCTTGCTTTCCGTGAGAAATTTTAACCCATTAACACATCTTTCATTTTGATAAATTTAAACAACTGAATCATGTCCCCTCTGACACTTCTTTGCTCCAGACTATACATATTAAGCCTGGTATCATAATCTAAATCTGAAAGTCCTCTCACTAGCCTGGTATAGCCCTTCTTTGAACTCTTTCCAATAAAGAACTATCTTTCTTGAGATAAGGAGACTAACTTGAAATAGACTATGTACGGGAGACTACCTTATGCAACATTTTCGCGAAAATATTCCAATTTCTTTGGCAGATCTTCAAAGTTACCATTATTATCTATCTAAATTTTAAAAAAATGATAATAAAAATCCTATCAAAGGTAAGTGTGTGTGTGGCTGTGCGATGTCCAGATGAATCTATAGTATTTATAAACTTGAAATTTGGTTCATAATTACTTTGGACCCTGGGAGTCTGCCCATCGAAAAGATTTTATTAGTTTATTTTTCTTAATTGTTTTTGAGCTAAATTTTCGCATAAATTGCCTAAAAGGGGAATAAAAGGACTCGCAAACCTTAAGAGTATTAAAGCAGAAATGATGGAAATAACTTTTTTTCTGCACAAAATGAATATTATTTAATATCCCTAAGTTAATTAAAACAGGAGTTATAAGCGTTTCTAATTCAAGCGAAAATCCTAGTCTCAACTCATGATACATTTGAAATACTTCACGCTCATTAGTTTCCTAACAGACGATTTATCTCTCTGCAAACTAAGTAAGATTGCGAAACAATCTAGGGGGTTGGCGTGCATTAGCAAGTACAGGATAGAACTTCTCTGCTTGCTTGCTGTAGATTTAAAAAAAAAAAAGACATTTTTGTGTTTGAGGTGCATATGTTGTTATTGATGCTATGTAATATCTCTGCCTCTCCAGTTCCTGATAGTATTCCGTAAAAATAATTACACCAATTTGACTCCTTTCTATTTCATTCATTTCTAGCACTAATTTTGTCAAACGTGTAATCTGTTTGCATGCTTCGCAGGAATTAGAATTTACAGTTTCAAATTAATTAAAACAATAAAAGCGCTCCGATTTAAGTTTTTTTTAAATATTAAACTTAAAGAAATTATTTAAAAAATGATCAGATCCTGTATTTTTAAGCATGCTCTTTCGGAAAAAAATGCTTTTAAAATTTTGGAAACGAATTACTGGTAATTAAATTGCTGGTAAATCCTTCCCGGCCCCAAAAAAATCGTTGATATCTGGTTCAGTTTATGATAATGGGGTTGTTTCCTTCAGTCAAAAATAGCACTTTCAGTCACTAAAATTGATAGAATAAGCAGAAAATATGACATGGACCCAGAAAATACTTGCATTTCCGCAACAGTTGTTTTTTAATTAATTTTTTAAAATGTCCGATTTTTCAAACAAAGCGTGGTCTTGGTGACGTCACAAATGATACTCTTTGGCGCAACTTTCGCCGCGAATATCAAGAAGCGAATTAAATATTGCGCTCTGCGCTTGCTATCAACCATATCGTTGCCAATACACGTGAGTAAAGATGCAAATTAAATATTTTGCTCTATGAATGGCAACAATTAATGGCATTTCATCAATTGTGATGTCATCGGCAGAAGCGTAAACAATGAAAGCGCACCGATTTAAGTTTTTTTTTTTTAATATTAAACTTAAACAAATTATTTAAAAAAATGATAGAATCCTATGTTTTTAAGCATACTCTTTCAGAAAAAAATACTTTTAAAATTTTGGAAACGACCCCATTACAATGTGCAAAACGTCTATGCCAAAGTTCAATTTTCTCACTAGAAGTTACGTTTGCTGCAGGGTTTCTCAAACTATTTTCTGGCTAAATTGGTTCAATTTCATAGAATTGATTCCATAATTTAAATTCAAACCACTTGCTGCGATCCGCGGAATAAACGGTAGCTTTACCATTTCCATAAACAGTTTTATAACCATACTTATCTAGCATAAGACGCGAAAACAAATTACTTCTCAGCAGTGGCGGATACACCCGGCGGGCAACCGGGCATTTGCCCAGTGGGCCGGTCATGTTTCGGGCCAACCTGCCTGTCTACAAACAATAAAATGTAAATACCGCTACGTAAATTCTCTAGCTTCAATCCCTCTTTACGCATGAGCTCAAGCCCGCGGATGGAGGGTGCAAGGCCGTCGCTAAGGGGCCGTGGGGGTGTTACACCAACCCAGTTTTTCAGAAAAGGGGCCGCCAATTTCATTTCAGTAATGCAATAAAAAACAGAAAAACAAGGGCAGTATTTAAAAGTTAAAATACTTTTGTCCATTTTTCAGTTTCATGTATGAATGGCAATTCACAATTGTTATGAATTGTTGTTCATAATAACAATTGCAATGAAAGTGACGAAAAGTATTTTTTCAATAAAGATTTAACAGGAAATGCAATCTTAAAACACAATTTGGAGCATCCAAAATTCTGTATTATACAGATTATTTAAGTAAAGACCTCCTAAATGTGCGTTTCTAACTTTTTTTTTTTTTTTTTTGCGAAAAATAAAATATTCAATTTTTTTTCCTCAATATCCATCGAAGGGATCAAACAAATGGTTGAAGACCCTTCAATTTCAAAATGATTATATAAAAAACTATGATTCTCAGGGGCAGCTGACACACCAACCTTTTCTACCATTTACCTCTCCTATTTTTTTAAAAATATAATCCTGCAAACCAAAGTTATGTATATAGAAAAACACACAGGCCCCAGAAATATGGTTTAAATAGGAGAAAAATTAAAATTTAGCGAGAAAGATTGAAAATATTAAAATTAATAGTCACACCAGTATAGTTATAAGAGTTTGAAAGTAAAAATCATGTATGAATTGAAAATTGAAACAAAACTTTATCAAGAAGTGAAGAAGGAATGATATTTAAAATAAAATAGAGTGAAAAAAAAAGACCAAATATCATTAAGGTTATTTAAGGTCACCAAAGCACGAAATCAGTTCAAGAAAAGTTTTTTTTTTACCCCGGGCCCCATATAGCTTGCATTTCAAGCAAATAAAAATACTAGGCTGAAAATTGAAAATTTTATTATGGAAAATCTAAATGTAAATGGTTTTGAAGGAGAACACTGTTGAAGGGTATTTCATATTTTTTATCAATAAAATAAATAAAAGAAGATTGGGACGTAGCCAAAAGGGGGGAAGAGATGGATCGGAAAGCTTATATCTTCCTTTTTAGTCACCAAAACTTAACTAAAGTGCGTTTTTGAAACTTAGCTTTTTAAAGAATTTCTGGGAAAAACTCATGAACCCCATTCCTTAGTTTAACATCATTAAAGACAGGCTACAACAGAGTATTTGGGATTTCAGCTTCGAAAAACTTCGAGGAGAGTATCTCCGCCGCAATCGACCTAGAAGCGTCCCCACCCCATCATTAAAGAGCGTCATAAATCAGTGTCGAAAAAATTTCGGAGATCCCTTAAGCATGTCCTTCTCATAATATCATCGAAGATCATCTAAAATTACTTTTTTCCGACTTCAATCTCAAAAAAAAAAAAAAAAAAAGAGGAAAACCCCCACTTTTTCCATAACATCATGACAGAAGATTTTTTGACCTATTCCCAAAAATTAAATTAAAACCTCAAATTTAAATCTAAACACCACACCAAACAATTTTTGTAACTGGCCATTGTCCTTTCCCTATCGATCTACTTCGTTTCTCACTTTCAGATTCTGTATCATATAAAAGTCCATGTCATGGTGTCATGGACTCACAGGTACACCAGACCTTTATATCTTTTACTGTCCACTAACCTCATCTTTCCGCATTAAATATTGCCTCTCTAATTTCTCTTTCTGAAGTTTCGATGGTTTATCGGGTGAAAGCCCTCGATCATCTCTTCTTAGTAACACTAAGAAATATCGTTTATAACTCCGTTTTCGAATATAAAGCATCGAAAAATTTCAAAGAAAGTCCCCCGCTCCCTCCCCCTTCGTCATGATAAGTAAAGCAAGTCAGAAATCCGGTTTTAAATGCTTCAATTTCGAAAAAATTCCAAGGAGAGCCTCGCCATAATTCCTCCTCCTAAAATCATCGAAGGTCGGTAAAAGTTTCGGTTTTGGAACTTAACTTTTGAATAACTGTCTATGTCCTAGTTTTTATTTAAAAAAAAATATAAAAAAGCTTACAATTACCTTTCTAAGATTTCAATTTCAAAAAAAAAAAAAAAATTGCTGGAAGAGAACCACCCTCGAGCCTCTGCTCTCCCTAACATCACCAGAGATCATCGAAAATTGCGTTTTTAGGACTACAATTTGAAAAAAATTTCGGGAGACCCCGGGACCTTGTATTTTTGGCTCAATGTTAAACTCACAATCAGGTTTCTAATGCTAATATTTAATAACCCCCATATCCAAAAAAATCAATCTACTTCCTATCTCTCTCTCTCTGTATTGATACATGTGTTTGAAAAAATTAAGGGATCGCACACAGATTACGAAAATAATCAATACATCACCGCACTTCAAAATACTTAAAATACTTAACAGGCACTTAAAAATACTTAAATAGATTATTACAATCACTTTTTTTGTTTTTTACAAACAAAGGTTTAGCTTATCTTGTATCAGTTGTGCACCATTAAAACACAGAACCATCTGTTAAATTTTGTTTTAAAGAAAGTTTAATTTTTTTGAATAGTTTCCTCATATTTAAGTGATATTGTTTCCCAATCATTTTTGTAAAAAATAGTATCTACAGAAGCTATGGGGCCGCGATATCCTTTTATGCCAGGGCCGATTTCTATAACCAATCCGCCACTGCGTCTCAGACCTGGAAATAACTTCGTAAATGATAAGACTCATTTAAATAACTTTCGTGAATTAAAGAACAAATTATGTCTGTTGCAACTAGAAATTCTCATGCGCCTTTTAAAGGCGTTGGTACATTAAATTTTCATGCGAAATGTGATGGGAAATTTGTAGAAGTAAATTTGAGAGACGTGTTATATGGTAGCAGAACATGGTTTCGATCCACGGACCTCTGTCGATTAATCTCTAAAGTGTGAATAAATATTTTTTAGTGTAATAATATCTTAATTTTTTTAATACTTTATTGCAGAAACAATCAATGAATCGCTGAAAACGTTACAAATACTGATGTTTTCTTTTTATACTACTCTAATAAGATTATAATTTATACTTGATAAGAATTTAAAATGTTAATTTTTTTGGAATAATTGCGCTGCTTTAATGAAATAAATGTTAGCAGTTTTTAAGGATTTGGATCAAGTTCTTGAAAAGTTTGAGGCATTGGATGCAAGCTTTTGCATGGAAAATACAAAAAAGATTTAAAGGGGTTAAGTATTGGGACACCCTATAAACATATCTAAATATTTGTGCGTAGTTTTCCCTCCACTCAAATTCTTAGTTTGCACTGAGTTCTATTTAAAGTTTTGGTTAAGAAACAATTTAAAATAATTTATTAAAAAGTTTTTGTTTTTAATTGTTTTATAAAAGCAGCTCCAAAGGAATTACAGCATAAAGCAATCAAAATTGCTTTCCCAAACTGTAATCGATCGCCTTATACTTCTTCAACTGTTGATGTTGTTTTCTCTGCGACATGTTTGGGTAAACAAGAAAACGACATTTACAGATTTTTAAAAGATTTCTCTTGGGGGCGATTCTCAAAAAATGTCAAGTGCGTAACGCTAATTTTTTTTTTTTTTTTTTTTTTTCTAGCTAACCAAAGCTTTCAAAAAATATTGCTGTTGGAGTATACATGCTTTAATGTACTATCAAAGCACAGCAGTTAATCCCATATTTAATCAATAGTTACTTGAATAAAATAAATAATTTAGCGCGACACACAGGACATTTTTCGAGAAACGCCCCTTAGCTATGTTAATGAGGTAAAAACGTAGCAGCTGATCAAATTCCGTAAGTTTCGTAAGGAGCATTGCACTTAACTAGAGTTGACAAGTTATTATTCACATTCTAAAAAAATAACGATAATTGTGATACCTTAATTATACATAATGATGCATATGCTTAAAAACATGCTGTCCAAAATCCTTTTGTTCCAAAATTTCTTAAACTGCCCAAAGCTTGCTGTAAAATTATATTTCAGCAAAACAGTCTTCTGAGTTAAAAAAAAATCAAGACAGAAATATTACTGTGTAAAAACTAGCAATTTAATATTACAGAAGCATAAAATAAGCACAGAAAATGAAGGAGCCACCACAAAACTTTGGTGTAAAATAAAAGTACTACATGTTCATTAACTAAAAACTTCTGCGTTTTTTTTTTTTTTTTTTTTTAATCGATTACACATGTTAATTGACCATATAGCTGCCCCACATTTTACTTAAACCCTAAAAAAAAAAAAAAAAACTATAGCTGCTTTTAGGTTCTGTTATGAGAACTATCCCACTTTTCTTCAAAAAATATATTATATTAATAAAACTTTTTTACTTTTATGTAACAAATTTCTTTTTTACTGTTATGTAACAAATTTTTCAATTTAAAAAATAATGAATTTCCCAAAAATAAATTGCTCTAAAGCGTTCCTTTACTGGCAAGATTGCCATCAGAGCTATTTTTTCTGTTATCAGTTTGTTTTGCTTCAAATGTGTGTCGTATATAAAAGATAATTCTTCAATGAACAGTTTGAAAGTATTTTGATAGAGATTTATAACCAAGTTTTCCATTCAAGGCAACATACTGTATTTTTTGTGATAGTTACTGTTTTTATGCATGAATATATTGTTTAGGACATTGTAATTAAAAATAATTTCAATTAACCTCTCTTAGGTTCGTGAAAAACTACGTGTTGCTATCGAGCGAGTCGCAGCTTTGGAAGAAATTGTCAATCAGCAAAATGAAGAGGTAACTTTAAAATCATGATTTTTTAAAGTTAAACTAATTAATTTGTTTACTTATTTCCGAACAAAATGTTAATGATTTAAAACAAATAATTTAAACAGTAATATTAGTTCTGATTTTTATCATGTATCTTATACCCTGGAAAATCTTTTTTTTTTTTTTTCCACCTCCCCTGTTTTTCACTTTGACCCTAACATTTGTCTTCCTTTCACTACTCATATCCATTCAAAACCTTCTTTCTGATTCATCTAGAAATATTTTTAAATTTTTTAGTTAATAGTCAGTGGCCATTAGACATTTTAATGATCAGTTTGTAGTTATTTTTAGTGACCACTTGTGCGTGATATTTACCTATTTTACGCAACTTTTTGTACTTGCTTGCTTTGTGTTTTATTACACAACTTTCTTTGCTTGCTTTCTTTTGTTAATTATATGTATGAAACAATTATACCATCATGAGGCGCTATGCTAAATAATGGGCGTGAAGAAAAGTATTTACAATTGACACTTGTTGTAACATTGTACGCATGCTTTTTATAAAATGGAGGAAATAAAGCATAAACATTAATAATGTTTCAACTATCAATTGTTGTTAAAAACAAAAATTCTGTACCTATTAATTATTAAGACAAAATACAAGATTTGATGTGTACTGAATAATTAGTTTAATTATTAAAACAAAGCACAAGAATTATTGTAAAATTAATATCATTGAATAACTCAGAATTTAAAAAATATTTATATTACATTATTGAAAATAATATTAAAAGTCATAAAAATAATATTAATATACATTACATTTTATAGAGTTAACATTTGGGCAAATATATCATATGATTGAAAAAGCTGTTTTTATTACTTTCTCTGCAAGCAAAAATAGATATTGAAATAATTTTAATGAAACATCTCCATCCTTTTTAATTGTTCTAAAAACATTTTAAAATGCTCTTAAGGTGTTCAAATATTTGAAATTGCTTGCAAAACAGTATAAATAGCCTATGTGTTAGAATAGAGTATGAAATTTTCTCTTCTGTCACTTGGTATACTTGATTATAAGTTTCTTAACTTTTGTGGTAAGAAGAGAACACATTTTTATATGAATGAATGAGCAATATATTTTTTTTTTCTTTCTTCCTTTCTCCCTCAGCTTGCCCAATTCAGGTCTCGTAACTACTTTCGAAACCATGATGACTTGAAAATCAAGCGAGATACAGAGGATGATAACTCTAAAGTAATGCTTTGAGTATTAAAATTCATACATTTGTGTACTGTAAAATTAAATCAAACTTTGAAGTATTTAAACTGAAAATGGCTGCTTCAGGACTACTTTCTTACGATACACTTCTTTTTAAATTATCAAATCACTTTTGTGATGTTTTGTGTGTTTATTTAGGTTAGTTAATTTCAGTTAATATGTAATATCTTAGTTAAAATTGTAATTTTTATTCCTTTATTTTGATCAACAGTACGTAAGAATTGCATTTAAACATTTTGTGGTTTATTGCAAAGAACGTTTTTGATAGTAAACTTAATAAGTTTTTTTTTTAATTTTAGCTTTTAAAATGCCAAATTAGGAGCACAATGTTATAATCTGCTGATATTGTAATTTTTAACTACTCCTAGTTTTGAAAAAAAAGACTAATTTTTAAAGATCCAAAAATTTTCCAGTTTACGCTATTCTTTCTTTTGTGAATGTAAAGATGCACCAGCAAGAGTCTAAGTCAATTTTATACCCCTAATTTCACCAAATCTAATTCCTCTTCAAAAGAAATCATTTGTGAGAAATAACTGCTGTAAAATGATGATTTTAATTCCAGACATTCACATACAATTTAGAAAAGATTTGTACTAAATGCATATTTTTTAAGTTAAAAGGTATTTGTATTCTATTTAATGATTTTAATATTTTTTGAAAGATTCATCTAAGTCAATTAATTGAAAGAATATTTTTCATTTCTTCTTAACTTGCTTTTTGAAAACAAAATACTTTTTTGTATTATTTCCTTTGGTAATGTTTTCAAATAATAATAAATATGCATACCTTTTAGATAGCAAATGGAACAATTGATGACGATGAAGTATCAAAAGTCATCGAGTTGCAAGACATTGTCGAGAAGCAAGCAAACGAAATAGTGGTCGGACGAAACAAATTGTTGGACTATGGGGGTAAAATGAGAGAGCTGGAAGACTCAATGACAGTCGCACAAAAGGAGGTTGCACGACTTCAACAAGAAAACTCAAGGTTGTCGAGAGATCTCAGAGAGGTACTTGAACTTTTTTCCAATTCAGTGTGCAGATGTGGTGTTGAAACAGTAATTGACGGGTTTGCAGCAGCAAAGAGTTAACTCCATTTTTTGATTGTTGGGAAATCTCCTGGAGTTAATTCCATGTTGCCTCAAGTGAATGAAGCAGCTAACTTATCCTAGGAAATAACTTGAGTACTATCAACCGGAGATAACTCCTTGTTGAACCAAACGAACTCGAGAACTATCAACCAGAGATAACTCCTTGTTGAACCAAACGACCAAAAAATGGAGTTAACTCTTTGTTGCTGCAAACCCTTAAATTATGTTTTGGATTCATTATGCTTTGTAACTTTTCTTTCTGTCTCTTTTTTGGTGAAAAATGGGTGGAACATAACTGTATTGATTTTCAGTTGATTTTTAATGCTCATTGCTTTTTGATGATTAAAGTACTCAACCTCCAATGTCAATTTTTGCATTTTTTGTTTTAGAAATGTAACGTTGTCGCACTTTAACGTCAGTTTTTAAACCTCTTATCTCATTTCTTCCGCTAAAAATCACTAGATAATGAATTGAGCTATGATGGTAAATATATCTAGAAATGAAAATAGAAAATAGATTCCAAATATCCCCGGTAAACCTGGCATTTTTGTCACTAGAGGTTGAGTACGTTCACCATCATTTTACTGTAATATTTTTAGTGAGTATACTTTTTCTTCTTAAAATAGATGAACTGACTGAAAAACTTTCATGAAAAATAGGGGATGCTTTTTGCCGATTTCCTCCTGAGAAAGTAGATAATGCATTGAGATTTTGTAGAATTTTAGTAACTGATCACTTCAAGCAATGATTAACCCTTCACTGCATCGCTATTCTTTATGACGATGAATGAATAATTTCTCTGAGTTACTAAAGGATGCATTAAAATTGTAAAACTGTGACTGGAAGGTTCTTCCATAACTTTCAAAATCTTATTTAATTTAAATAAATCCTAATCAACTTTCAATTTATATTTTTTTAATCTTTTGCAATAAATTTGACTTATGTTCTTATGGACTACTATTGGTTATGGAGACTTTTTATTGGAAAGGAAAGATTAATTCCTTCTAAACACAATGTTATACTCTTCTACTTCTATTATATTATTGTGTCCCTTTAATGTTAATCTACACTATCTATACCAATAATGTTTTTTTTTAATAATGTACCCTAAATGCTTGAAATGTGAAGTACTGTAACATTCATTCAGTTGCTTTGGAGGCATCTGAAAAAAAAAGGCTTTATCAAAAATATCCTTCTCCTGATTTTGTAGTTAATGTTGTTTGACGTTCACCTCTTTCTTCTGGTTGCCATCAAAATATTCAAAAAATGCATCAAAAGACTTAAAATAATTTTATTCACACTCATTTTATGTTTTTGTTTCCTGTTTTCTTTACTAGAGGGCATGGTGTATTGTAATGGAAATAGAAATTATTGTTTATTTTGCAATAAGCAGGTTCTTTTTTTAACAATGTTCTTGAATAAAAGATATCACATTTGCTACTGGTTGTTGTTTTTAACACACTTTTATTAGTTTCACCTGTATGTATGTATGTATCTTGTAACGGAATCTTGCAGCTCAAATTTCACTCACTTCCTGAGATCGGATTCTTTTGAAATTTGGCACGTAACCTCAGACCTGATGACAATGCAATATTCTATAATCAAATTAATTAATTAACTCTTTTAATTGTTAGTTTCCTCCAATTTTAATCAATATTTTGGCATAAATCCAACAATGTGAAAAAGGAAAAATTTTTAAAAATACATTAAAAAATGCTTGCAAAAATTATTTAAAAATATCCACAAAAACCTTTAATTTTTCTGCATCAGACAAAGTTTGTTCTAATGTTCCAAGGTAATTAGAACATGAAATATAATTGTTTTTAACTAATTTCATGCCAAAATTTAGGTGAGCCTTCAATTGGAAATTCATTGCTGATCAGACCATTGTTGAACAAAACTTTTATTCAAATACATCTCAAATTTTCAAAGTAATATAAATATGATTTCTACAAACATACATCGATGACCCACAGTAGCTTCCCATCGGGGTGCCCTTGTCTTAACTTTAAGATATTACCTCGCACTCATTTTATAAATAATTTTGTCAATTAAGTCCCAATCTGATTCAAGTTTTCATATACCGCACAAAAAAAAAAAAAAAAACTATGCCTGATAATTTTCCAACATAAGACTAAAAAACAGAAAAATAAAATAATAGTTTTTAAAAAAAACTTAAAAAAAACACGATTTCCTAGAAAAATGAACTAAAAAGTGAAAAATAATCTTTGGATGATAGTAGTTGACCAATCACTTAATTTTAATGTAATACAAAAAAGCTTGTGGGGCTTCTTATCAGTTGTCTTGAATTTCTTCCATTTGTTGTCCAAGCAAAAATGTAAATAGACAGCACCCCACACTTTTTTGTATTACATTAAAATTAAGTGATTGGTCAACTACTATCATCCAAAGATTATTTTTCACTTTTTAGTTCATTTTGCTACGAAAGAGTGGTTTTTTTTTAGTTTTTTAACTATTATTTTATTAGTTTTATTATTTATTTATTTATTTATTTTTTGCAAGCATTAAGAGACTAAAGTGATGATCATATGTCTAGTTCTTTGAGATTCACATAATTCCCATGATTGGTGTGTCTTTCTATCGGATAAAGACTCATTGCTAATTCCACCTTGCTTTGTATTTTTACTAATGATAATAATGTTATAATTACATATTCATACATGAAAACAAATAGTAATTCTTTTAGTGCTTGACATTATATAACAGCTAATTTTTGTCAATACATATGTATAGCTAGGTTATTTCTTATAATTTAATTTATTTAGATTTAAAAAATTTCATTGTATGTATTTCTTAAAACAAATGAATTGTTAATTGAATTACAATAGATTTTAAGCTTTATGATCTTTTTTTTTTTTTTTTCTCTCAAATTTGACAGACTAAAGGGTTCTATCTTGATTTATACAAAATTCCCTTCTAGAATAATGCACAAAAAGAGGACCAAGAAGAAAGAATTACCACCTTAGAAAAAAGGTACTTAAATGCTCAAAGGGAATCTACTTCTTTGCATGATTTAAATGAGAAGCTAGAACAAGAATTAGCCAACAAAGAAGCACAACTTAAATTGGTAAGTAAAACTAAAAGAATAAAAAGCTGCTCTCAATTTGGACTGTTTATGTGCATGGTTTTAATGTGTACATTTACTTGTACTTTTAAATGCTAGAGAAGCTTTTAGAGCCAATTAGGACCTAGAATTGGGATTGGAGGGTCCTGTGTTAAATACCTAAGTCTATGAAGACTCACTGAATTCAGACAGGGTATTCACTCATTAAATCTGTAGGCTTGAAAGTACTGTAGTCAGTCCTTAAACAGTTGACCAAAGGCGTAGGAGACTAGAAAATTTACATCCCGTTCAGTTTGTGCCCAAATTTTATTGTTGTGACATATTCTACAAGATCTGGCCATATAATATCTTCAACAATTGTGTACACATAATAAGAGGTGATTCAAAATGAAATCTACACCATGATCACAGAGAGGTCTATCATACTTACATGGGGCTCTTTCTTAATTGTCAAAATGTAGCTCATGACTGCATTTTGGGGACTTGTCTCAGGCTTTCTATTTGTGCCCGAATACAGTCAACCCTCGTTTATCGCGGTTAATTCGTTCCAGATTTTATCGCGATAACTGAATTTCCGCGAAGTAGGATTCTGTATATATTTTTCTAATTAGAGCGCATATTACTTGCTTACGGCAATTTAAATAGGTTTTCATCATAGTTAGAGCCCCTTAGACAAAAAACAGCACCCTTAGCCACCATTACATTTGTATTAATTAATATATTGCACAAAATATGAAAACATTAGATATATTAGACGCAATAGATATCACATTGTTGTTTATTGAGAAATAAATTACACACACACGCGCAGTTCTTACACACTACTACTAGTCTATGAAAAAACCTCAACTTGTTCGATGATGAATAGATGGCCCATTAGTGACCGTAGGAGCCCCCGTTCTTCCCTCTACATTTACGTATACAACTTAAAAAGCTAGTGCATTGTTGAACACCATTAAAAGATGTATTTATCCCCTAGTAATAATACAGTGATTTATACTTTCCAGTCAGTGGTTCACAGTTAAAATGAGATAGCGATTCCCTACACTTTCTTCGGCGATTTTATCCCTCCACTCCCTCAACTAGTACAACTAACCCCTCAGATCTTACTTAAAAGACATACACTTTGTTATTCTTTTGTAGGAAAAGCTTACACGAGCGCATAAAAAAGGTTAATTACTATATTTGGAGGGAAAAAAGAAAAACTAGAAAAAAACGCGATGTAGTGAAGCCGCGAAAGTCGAAGCGCGAAATAGCGAGGGACCACTGTATTGCAAATTGGCCTCTACTTTTCCAATAATTACCCCCTCCAATAACAGAAGCTGCATCCACCCTTGCTTGGATGCAATATTATATTTATTTTACTCCTTTGGAATTCTTACATGGAAAAGTTTTGCTTTGTTTTCCAGTATTTTTTTATTTTGAGGATCGAATGACATGATTTGCCCTTATGTAGAAGTTTGGTAAGACCTCATTTGGAGTATGCTGTTCAGTTTTGGTCTCCTTATCTTAAGAAAGATATTAATGTATTGGAAAGGGTTCAAAGGTGGGCTACAAGGCTAATAAATGGACTTTCTCATTTAGACTATGATTCCAGGCTTAGAAGGCTAAAAATGTACTGTCTTGAGCAAAGAAGAGACTGAGGGGGACATGATTCAGTTGTTTAAATTTATTAAAATGAAAGATGTTACGGGGCTGAAGTTTAGCACTGAAAACAGGACAAGGGGTCATTGTTTTAAGCTATTTAAATCTCAGACTAACATGGATATTAGGAAAAATTATTATTTTAGCAGGGTAGTGGAACTTTGGAACAGCTTACTGGAAGAGGTGGTAATGAGCAAGGGAGTGGATAGTTTTAAGAGTGCCATTGATCTTCACTGGGGATTGTAAATTGACTAGGACCAGCCTAGCTGGGCCCAGAGCCTGTTGCTGGTCATCACTTTTGTATTTGTATTTGTTTTGATATTGAACATGCATGCATGACATTATTTTAGGAAATATCCTTGTCCTAAATGTTTGTAAAGCAGCATATATTGTGAAAATTTCAGGGACTTTTTAGTTCTGTAAATGAAGCTTTGTTATTGAACTTTATTTTTATGGGAAACTTTCATAACTTATATGCTGTTAGTACATGTCGTTGTTTATTTTTACTATTTTTAACTCTTTTTTCTGTATGAAAATGTATTATTATCCTTTGCAATAAAAAGGTTATTTCTATTTCATTAGAGTGAGGAGAAAATCAAAGCACTACAAGAGCGATTAGAGTTAGCAGAGCAAAAATTAGCACAATTTTCATTAAAGACAGACTCAGTTAGTGATAGCAATGAAGATAGAAACAAAATGGATGCCCTAAGTCAGGTACATTTTTCTTTTCTAGTAGATTTTTTTCTAATATTCCTGATTCCATGTTGATTTTAACTAAGAATTAGTTAGTACTCGGAATTAATACTCACATTTAACTTAAACGACCCAGTAGTTGAAATTAGTCGTATTATAATTATTCTTTTCTTTTTAAATCTAATATTACATTTAAATATTATATACATCAGTTGTGGTTTACACAGCCGTATGCAGGTAAACGCCAGTATGTGCAGAAATGAGTTTTCCTGATCTTTGAGGAAACAGGTTTTGGATTCAATAGTAACAATAGGGAAATGTTGGATTTAGACTTCTTTTTTGCACTTTTTTTTAGCGGAAACAAAATAAGCAAGTTTGTACAGTAAAAATAATGTACAGTAGGTGACAAAAATGAAAAATGTGCAGTTACTGCCCTTTACCTGCACACAGCAGTTTATTACAGTTAAACTGTTCTTCTAACCTAGAAATTCTTGCTATTTTGAAAAATGTATTTTTAAAAAATACCAATCTTGTTGTTAGCCTTTCGTTGTTTTGTGAATAATAATTATTAACTTGAACCAAATATTGATTGTTTTACACAAAATTTTACACTCATTTTTTAAATTATTTAAGTTTTAAAAATACTTAAATTACGTGTCTTATTACATTTTTCAAAATCATGATTTTCTCCTTTTGTTTTCTCCAAACCTTCAAAAAAAGATTCATGAAAGACAAGGAAGTGTTGAAGAAAGATTGCTGAGATTGGAGCAGCAACTGGAAGAAAAAAGTGCAGAACTTTCTAGGGTATGTAGCAAACACCATTTATATCTGTTGTATGCATAAAAAATCTTTCTTGCGATTGTAACTCAATTGATGAACTCCTCTTAGTTTTGTTAGCTATAAATTTAATATTTCATCTTAAAGTTAGTTTTCTAACGTTTATGCAAACATTACCTAGCATTTGATTGGGTCTTCTCTTTGGAAATAGTAATTTGTTATTAGTCTCATGTGAAATTTAAAATAAATATTCATGCCCTCCTGAAACGTTTTCAGTACACCTTTAAAATAAAAATAATAAAAAATATTTTTAATTTTTCACATCTAAGAGAAAAAGTATTTATTCGCTATAGCTAAGTTTTCTGTACATATTAGAGAATCTGCAGAACGTATTTGCTTATTATAACAAGAAACTAAATTTCATTACACTTGAATTTCAAATCATATTTTTTTCTCTTATTTTAAGAGTTTCATCATTTTAGAACTCTGTATTCTCCAATTAATGCATTTTGAACTGGAATAACGATGCTTATCTATGTTTGTTGTTCTTTTACTTTTACAACAAAATAACAATTAGTTCATCTTTTGTAATTCAAGGAATTTCTCTGTGTAATTTTAAAACAATAAACCCAACCAAATAGCAAGTTAATTTCTTTTCAAATTTAATTTTGATAAGTTATAAATTAACGATAATGCATTTAAGTTAACTGAAAATTTGTTGAGAAGGAAACCCTTACATTTTCCTGATAAGCTGATACATTTTATGTTTTCTAACGTAGACTTTTTTTTTTTTTTTTGCTTCCAGTATTGTACTGAATTAAAATATTCACAGAGGCAGATTTACAGGCTTGGCGGCCCATTTCAATTTATTTTTGGGGCCTTTTGCCTATCATAGAACCATACAAAATATTTATCATATGCATATTTGAATCTGCTTCAGAGCCCCTATGGATACTAGGGAGCTCACGCAGATACGACAGTGGCAGCAATCTGCCACTAAGTATTCATTGGCAGAAAAGGAAGTGCTTGTAGTATTTTTTTAAGTGCATATTTTACTAGTAGTTTAGAAGATTTATCTGCTATTTATGATGTTTCTTTTAGGCAAGACAGCGAGAAAAGATGAACGAAGATCACAATCAAAGGTTAACGGCCACTGTTGATAAATTACTGGCAGAATCCAATGAGAGGCTTCAGATGCATCTCAAAGAGAAGATGCATGCACTTGAAGAAAAAAATATTCTTGCTCAAAACTTAGATCAAACTCAAAAATTGTTGGAAGACACCCAATCTGAAAAGGTGTGTTTCAGTTTGGTTTTGTTTCTTTCCATAATTGCAATCTTGCGAGTATTGTTTTGTGTTTACAGTCTGCTCTTTCAAATCCACACAACTTGGAACCAAGCCAGTTGCAGATTTCTGATCATTTATTTATATCTTTATTGCAAAATCATCCTTAGTATTAAAAAAAATATTTAACTACATGTAAAAAAATAAATAACAAAAATGACCTTCTCTGATTTGCTTGAGGTTTCTGTCACATTTTATATGTTTTTTTAAAAATAATTGTATTTGGTGTACAAATAAGTTTTGAAGCATTTTCAAGAGATGGCCTCACTGATGTTGAATCTAAACGGTCAATATTGCAACTAGCCTCATCGTTAGGTTTTCATTTTCAGTATGTGACATTTCGCTGAAGTGGAAACAACATAGTTTTTGTGTGTTCTGAATATGTCAACTTTTGTGAAAATAAAACTCAAATTGCGGGAAAGTTTAACTTTTCTGCTTCCATTTGAAGAAAAGTGCAACTGAAGGCAATCGAATGCTCCAAGGAGCTTCGTGCTTCATCGATTTCCACATGTGAGTTTGGCATAGACGTTTTAGAAGTGGTGATTTTGATACCAATGACAAAGAGCACGATGGACAGCCACAACTGTTTGAATATGCCGAATTGGAGGCTATATTGGATGAAGGCTGGTGCCAAACAACTTTATTGAACTCAATTGATGCGTTTGAGCCGAGCACAGTGTGGAAAATGACCACAATATAAGGATAGACACAACAAGGTATTTTGGTAACATGATAACACTCAATCACATGTTGCGCCACCGGGCAAAACATACCTCAATATCCTAAACAGGCAATCCTACCCCACCTGTTATATAGCCCAGACATTACCCTTTCCGACTACTGTTTGTTTTCGTCGATGGCACATGCTCTTGAGGATCAGCGCTTTTGCTCTTTTGAAGAAGTCCATAGTTGAATCGATTCTTGGATTGCATCAAAAGACGCATCCTTTTTTGGGAGTAGGCATCTGAAAATTGCTAGAAAGATGGGAAAAGGCAGTGGTCAACAGTGGGCAATACTTTGAAAACTGAGCATAAAATGGGTTTTTTTGCACAATAAAGCGTCAAACTTGAAAATAAAATCCTTTAAAACTGATTTGTACACCAGACAATTTTTAGTTAAACTGTATTTATGCAAATTAAACCTTGAAATAAAAGCTACCATTAGAATTGATTCCTTTTCCTTATCCATTATATTATATTGCATATATCATTATATACAATAAATGATATATATAACATATAATTTTAATAGATAAGTTAAAAATTAGATTGTTTATAATTATCTATCAATATTATAGATTAGATTGTTGCACAAATCTTGTGTGGGTTTTAGAAAAGGTCAGCAGACTTCAGAGAGTGATTATATTTGCATAATAATCAATTTGTAACATATTTTGAATTGTACAATGAAAGTAGTTTGTTAATGAATTTACTTCATGTCTTGTAGGACAAAATTGTTGGTGAAATGGGAAAAATGAGGGGCGAAATGGACTCCCTTAGGCATGAATTCCAAAATTATAGAAGTGATGCTCTTTCTAGGTATTTTTCATTTTGTATTATATTTCTCAGACTTTTCTCGGGAGACTTAACTAATATTTTGAGCACAGGGTGTTTAGCCAGAGATGATTTTCTTCAGTCTATTTTTTTAATTTATATATTTATTTTAATAAAAATTTCAGGCTTTTAACCATTGAAAAAATTTTTACTTTTGCTTGTTTCTTCCTATTTTGTAAAAAAAAATTTCACCAAGCAAATTAGGTTTAGCCAACATTGTACTCTAAATTTCACCAATCTTATGTTCTTCCAGTTTATTCGAAAGAATCTTCAGTGTTCTACTGTTATGTTCACAAGATTGTGATAGACCAGGGGTCCTAACCCTATGCCTGTGGGCACCACAGGGACTGCTGATAGTTTTACATGTGCCCACTACTGTGCAATCATGGTTTGAAAAGGAAAAAAACTCAGTTTTCAATGAAACGTTTTATAAAAGTTATAAAGTTTAATGGTTAATCGCTCAAAAGAAAAATGTGGTGCAGCACAGATAAAAGGGAAATGCAAGCATGTCTGTCTTTCATCAACTTAATATCGCTTACTGATAACAAAGTGAGCCAATTCTTTTTTATGCTTGAATTCAAAAGAATTTTTTTGTAAAATGTGTTTCCTCCCCATGGATGTTTTTAAATGCTTCCTTATTTTCACCTTGAAGGAGAGAATTCAATGGAAACACCACAGGCCTTTAATTTTACTACTGAATGAGACAGTAAACGTAGTATTTCTTTTTGGACCTAATTACTGGTTTGAGGGATATTTTTGAACGTGGGTTATGTAAGAACAAATAAGAAATGGAGAAATAGAAATTGTTGCCAGCCAGAATACTGTTGTCTTTAAAATATTTGGAAAAAAATGCATTATCCAACAAAAGTAAATATTTATTCAACTTCTACTCAAGATTATTAACAAAAAAATTAAAGGTTAATTCATGTTTTTAGTATTAATGATTTTAGCAATTTTTTTTTCTCTCCTTTTGTTCATGAAATTAGATAGCAGTTTAAAAGTTGATAAGATTTTTTCTTTTTTTCAATGATTGTTTTGTTATCATTGCTCTCTGAGAGTTGCTCAGATCCATAATCCCTTCTGTGGGTACAAAATGCTATTATTATTTTCATATATATTGTGTCATATATTATATTTTCTGCATAGGCGAAATAATAATCCTACATCCTTATCACCCTCCTGGGTTAATTATTCGACGGCCAGCGGATCCATTTCTCCCAATCGGAACATCAACCTGGTGGGCTCAGATTCTGTACCCACTCCAGGCAGTCTTGTTTACAACTCAACTTCCCCTTCTGGATCTCAGCAGAGTCAAAGGAGCCATTCTATTGGTGTTGAAGAAAATGCCAATGTAAGATCTTTAGGGCTTTCTTAAAACGGCTTTAGTATTATTATTTTGTTTAGTTTAACTTTTCCCGTAGGTGTGAAACTTATATTGTTGTTGCTTTCCTCTTTGATTAATCATTGTTCGATTCAAGGCCACTGTCCATTGACAATCTGGTTGACATTTCCACTAACATGTCTCCAGCTTCTTCAGAGCACAAATGAATTTGAAGAGTCTACCACATTAATCTTGATATTAATTTTCATTTTAAAATCAATATTTAATATTTCATAAAAATATTCTTATATCATCTTGTTAAATTTTCAAAATAAATTTCAATAGGATTATAGTGAATAAGTTGAATAGTTCTTTTCTGAACTCTTTGCAGAAAAAAACATTTTGTATGGAAATGAATATTTTGGGACAAAAAATGAAACTTTTGATGCATGCCTCAATTAAGAACATACGATGCAATGAGAAGCAAAGGGATGTAAATGCCAAAATTAAAAACTTAAATATACCCAGTATAAATAGTACCTGAACCTCTCCTCTGTCTTGGGGAAGAGATAGCACTAGTAGCCCTGGTAGGTGCTGCTATACAGCATGATTTTTAAAAGAAATTCAATGAAAGCCTACCTGGGGCTTTATCTTAAAACTTTACTCAAAGCTTGAAAATGGACCCCCTTTTCACTGCCTCATATAGTATTATTTTGACATTAGGAACTTCAAATAAGTTTCCTAGATAGGTTCTTTTTCTGGACATTTATGTTTTTATCAGGATTGTAAGTTAAGCTGAAACACTGACAGGCAAATGTAGAGACCATTCGGAGTGTTGTTGTACACTATACGTGCAAAGCTTTTTTCTACTTATAATTTCAATATTCCGCTCCCCTCCCCCATCCAATTTCATTTTGCTTAGTTGTTGTTTTTAGTGCATGTGTACGGTTCCAATTAATGTTCTATGAGCTGTTTTATTTTTATTTATTCATTTATTTTAAAAGTTTCCAGACCTGTAAGAATATTGATACAGGTGAAAGAGATGACCAACATTTTTATAAGTTGTGAATAGGATCTCATACATTTTGCACAACAATTAAGTTTACTTAGCTTAGCGTAAATATTAGGATGTGAGTACATTGTATGTCTACAATGCTTAATGACATTTTTCTTTTTTTACATTGTTTTGTAGAGTTGGGAAAAAATGGAGCAAACACATGTGATGTCAAATGTGCAGCATCAACATTTTGACACAAGTGATAACGAATGTAGTCAAGACGAAGGGGAAAATATTTTTGAATCTATGGACATTCTTTCTCCATCTGGGCACACGGATGCACAAGCCTTAGCATTAATGTTGCAAGAACAATTAGATGCAATTAACAATGAAATAAGGTTTGACAACATTTTCTTTATTTATTTATTTTTATAACTGTTTCAAACCTCTGAATATTGATATACAGTTAAATTATCATTTTTGTTAGTATGCATTGACAGTTTCTTTCTTTGAGGATATTTTTGGATTAATTATTTTTGTACATATTTTTATTATCAGCAGAGTTGTAAAACAGCAGTTAAAGTTGTTATTAAATGTTCCAAGGAATTAATTTTTGGCATCCAGTTTGCTTTAGTTTTTCAATATTTTATGCATAAATGGAAATATTAGTTCAGTTTTAGAATTTTCATACCTTGCCTATCAAAGAAAGAGAGGAATTTAGCATAACTGAATGATCAGTAATCCTATAATAAGACTTGATTACCGCAGTATAATACTGTCTCCACAGCTCTGTGAGCTGGGCAAAAAAAAGTGCGTTTTAATATCATTGGGGGAAAAGTATGTTTGTGTCATTGATTAATTTTATTCATCCAAAAGATGTTCTTTAAAAACCCCTTTGAGCAGACTTCATGCTTTGCATTATTCTAAACTAGTCTCTGTATTTTTTTTTGTTGAGGTATCCTTTTAATGTCTAGTTTTCAGAGAATTCTGAGTCCGATGGGGAGGCCCCGGGTTCGAATCCCAGTTCGGGCATGGATGTACTTTTCCTATTCCTGTCTTTTCTTTGTGTGAATGCGTTGTTATGCTGTGAATAGTTGCCTCCCCCTATAAACGGGTGTTTATGGCATGTTTGTACTGTGGAAGTCGCATTTCACACCAAATTACAGTACAGTTGGGAAAGTAAAGCAGTGCACCCCAAATTGTTGGCCTAGCTGGCACAAGACAACAACAATAACAAAAACTTGGTGGCACACTAACAGTACATTTAAAAGAATTTTACTTGATTGCTACATCTATTGTATGTTCTGTCAAAATAGCATACTTTAATAATTTTCAGTTAAATATATTTTCAATGAAATTAGTGTTAATAAGGTATAACAATGCGACAATTGGTTTTTTTTGCATATGTGAAAGCAAATATATGTTTGTATGTACCAACTTAAAACCTCATTCAAATATCATGTTAGTGATCTAACTAAATGAAAACTGCAACTTAACTATTCAAAAAAATAAATAGTATGCACCTTTGTTTAGCTTAACTCGTCCAACATCGCCTATGTATTGTTTTTTTTATTTTTTATTTATTTTTTTTTAACCGTTGATTTTCAGTCACTCGAGCTTGTTTGTAGGGGATTGTGGGGCAATGTGAAATAGCGGGGCGGAGGAAAAAGGTGAAATATTTGCTCTGCTTCTAGTGCGACCTGTCTGGTAATATTATAAATATGTAGTAACATATGTAGTCTATTACAGTCAAAAAAAGTTACCTCTAAAAATAAAAAAAAGGATAATACAAGCAATTTTCAAAAATTGATACTCATATTGCCATATTTCGTTGTATGTCAAAAATTATTATTGATATTATTAAATGATAAATTTTTAGTTATTAGCAGTTTAAATATTAAATGAGGCCTACTAATATTCAGTACTGTATTTATTTGTATAATATTAAGCTTATTTATATTTTAAATGCTTTGTACAGTTAAAGTGTGTGCAGTGCAAAGTGCTTCATTTCATACTCCATTTTGTGAAATACTTCATTTCATTTATTGATTTTTCCATTAACATTCCTTCATTTAATTATTCCCTTATTTACTCATCCATTCACTTATTTTCTTCTTCATTCATTACTTTCTTCACTCATTTATTTTTTCTTGTATCTTAGTTGATATAATTATTTATTTATTCGTTATTGTTTCCTTTTCTTTTCATTCACTCATTCATTTGTTTATTTACTCATTCATTTGATAAAAAATATCTTTATTAATTGAATTGAATATATTGCATTGCAAAAATATTTCACTTTTCACTTTGCCGTATGGAAAAAAAATGAAAAAAGTCCATTTTTTAGAGGAACAAATTTACTGCCAAAAATAAAAAATAATGTTTCAATGAAAGTTTTATTATAGCATTTATTTTGTTCTTTACTTATGTACCATAATTTTCAGAACAAATTTACAATTTGTTCATTTTGAAAAAAAAGTAAGTTATCTTAACTATTTCATTTTACCTCACATTCCCCTACTCTCATGTAAATGTGTATTGACATGACACATTCTTTGCTAGATTAATTCAAGAAGAGAAACAAAGTACAGAGCAACGTGCGGAAGAACTAGAGTCCCGTGTCGGCAGCATGGATTCGATTGGTCTTCTCGCTCGAGCCTGTCCTGCAGAGAGACCTTCTCCCCCACAAAGTGGTCGCTCTACGCCCAAATCTCACAGTCCAAATAGAGACTACCTACAGAAATATCATACAGTAAGTTTGGGCTGAACTTGTTCTGTCATAATCATTGAGCTTAGGAAAAGTGGAGACTAGTGAAACACTTTTTTTTTTTTTTTTTTTTTTTTTTGGCGACTAAAAAATGTCAAGGCTGTTGCCAAAATTGGCCACTACACTTCCAATTTTTTTTTTATGACACAATGAACCAGTTTTTTTACGACATAAAAAGCTAGTTTTTTAAAAGGCACAAAATGAATCATTATGTGCATTATATTTCTACATTTTATATTTTATTTGTATGATGTCTTTGTTGCCTTTAATTTTAAATACAAATTGTATTTTTCAGAAAAGATTTGCACTGACAATTGAATGAAGAAGTCTAAGATATAAATATCTCCATAAAACAATATTACATTGCAAGGAGATGTAGTGGGAGATGTCAGGGCAGCAGAGAGCTTAGGCTTGTCAGGTATGTCGCGGAGCCCATCCCTCATCCCAATAAAAAGGGGAAAAGAAGAAAAAGAGGAGAGGGGAATAAAAAGGGGGAAAAGGAGGGCAGAAAAAAATCAAAACTGCTTACTAGGAATCCATTAAGTGCCTATTTTAAGTGCCACAACAGAAAATACCAAAAGAGTAAATTTTGCTAAATCTTTATGTTTCTCTTATTCTGAATTTTTTGCCCAGTTTTTCTTCTTCCTTATTTTTTTTGTGTGTCAGTGTGACCCCCCCCCCCCCCTCCCCACACACACACACAAGGCCTGGGCCCTTAATTTACGACTCGGCTGACATGGCTTCTTGTCGGGCCTGGGAGATCTAAAAATTAGCTTCAGAACTTAAGTTATTGAAAAAGGAAAGTGTATGGGAAAAAAGAGAAACGCATCTAATTTCCCATTATTTTTTTATAGAAAAATATTTTGGCTCTGTTAGGAGAGGGGGGGGGGCATGATTTGTGTGGGTGTGTATTTTGTATATAACAAGAGGAAAAAGTCATTCAGCAAATCCAGTAAAGTTGACCACCTGTCTAAGTTGACCACTTTTTTCAGATATAGAATCAGTCCTGTATCATATAAATCAGCCTCTATAGTTTGACAACCTGTTTAAGTTGACCACTAAAGTAGTGCACTGCAAGCGGTCAGCTTACACAGGTTTCACTGTACTATCATTTTCGGAAGTAAAAATATTGAAAGTAAATAAATGCAACTTTTTAGACTATGTAACATGAAGTTTATGTGCCCCATGTGCACTTGAAATATACATTGCTGTACTTTATCAGCTTAACCTTTTCATTAATTGATTTTTTGTTCATTGTCATATGCAGATATATAAATAAAAAATTTGAACTTTGCAAAATCTAGCTAAAAGGGACATAATACTCTCTAGTGCTTATGAGTAAAAATGTCTTTTTAATTGGTTTGTGCCTTTTTTTGTTTTTAAACTGTTGCATGGATTATTCTGTTTTTATTGTTTGATCTGTTTGTAAAAACAATCTGGACTTATATTGTAAACAAGATGATTTCTCAGGTTTGATATAAAATTTCTCTGTTTGATATCAGGTAAGACTTTTTATAAAAGAAATCATTTAAGCATACATATTTTCGAAAATTTAGTACCATTGTGCGGAAATAATAAATAAAAAATCAACATTAAACGCTATAAATTGCTATTTGTGGGTTTAACCTTGATTTCTTATTTATTATTATTAGTTAGTTTAGCTGCTCAGATAAGTTAAAGCATAAGAAAGAAGTAGTTTTTTTTAGAAGCTACTCTTTCTCCAAATTTGAAATTTTCAATTAAATTAAAACTGTACTCTAAACTGAACTATGCTAACATACAGCCTCAAGGTGAAATGTTTAACAATTAAATGCAATAAACAATGAACTTTTTTCTAAACAATATGAATATATACTAAATACCTCAGCTAAATAGTTCCTTTTTTTCCCTTCCTTTTTCCTTATGTTAGGCTTCTTCCAAATTCGAAATTAGAAATAAAAGTAATATAAATTGAACTGTAATACATTAGAACCATATCAGTTACTAATGACGCACGTTTATTTCACAATGTGAAGCAGCTGTAATTAGGTTCACTGACTTACTCCCATTATTTATCTTTTCCCCTTTCCTGAATTTAAGAAACAAAATTCAACCTTTTTAGGAGTTGATCTTAATTATATCTTGATAGAGTGACTTACTTGCTTGTGCTGTTTTAAGACACTATGTTTTTGAATTCAGGCCCCAGCGTCAATGACACCTGCTCACATGTATCAGTATGCATCAACAAGCCAGCCTCAGTTAGCAGACTCTGTACCACCCCAGGTATTTGCACACACTTTCTATTTATCGTGGTGCAGTATCATACTCTGAGTGTGCGTACTTGTTCAAAACAGTTTCGATTACTTTCGGCTTTACATGTTTATTGAAATTATCATTGAAATGCATCAAGTTTTTCTATGTAATGTTTTTACTCTTTATTTTGCATTTTTGTCACAGTAATCTGAAATTTACAAAAGAGAAAAAGAAACAAACAGAATTATAATACCGTCAGTTTTTTTTCTTTTTTTTTTACAAAGTCAAATACCATTGTAACATCAAGCACTATATCACCCTTTGTTTGATAAAACATGTTATTTGATGTCAAGTGTTAAAATGATGAAAATATTCATTGAAAAATACCAGACTAAATTTCTATTTGAATGAAGAATCAAGTTTATTTTCATATCATTACCCAGTTATTATTGCTTTCTTTTATCTGAGCTGTAAAAGGTTTTTTGTCAACTTAGAGTTTTTTGTGATTTAGATCTTCTATAGAATTGAGATTTTTTTTCCTTTGAATTTTTGTGCACTTAGCTTTTTTGTATTTTTGATGTAATGTTTTTGTTTTTCAGTTCATCACTATAAATGTAATTTTTCCAAAAGTTCTTGTGTATTAGTTGACTTAAATTTAAGGATCTGAAGCCAAATAAAAGATTAATTGTAAAAATCATTAAATAATATTGAAAGGAATTTGAAATAATTTTATTTGAAATTATTTTATAATATTTTCAAACTTTTAATATTAATTAAAAGTTTGAAAATGAAACTTAATTTTTATGTTTGAAAATTCATGAAACTAACTTTTAGACAGTTAGAAAATTGTATCCCTATTAATCACAGATGTTATTTAGCTTAATAAGTTTCTTAACCTTAATTTTAAAATATAATTTAAATACTTTGATATTTTAAGTTTCTATATTAGTTATGAAACTTCTACAAAATATTTAATTATGCCATTTTAATAATTTTTAAATTCATCAAGCAAAAAGCTTGCAACTAATTTCCAACCAACAACCATAGTTCAACTAACTTCAGTTTGAACATCCAAGAAAATTCTGTGCAATATTATGCATAAATTAACTTCAAAATAGTTCTATAAATAGTTACAGAATGAATTTAAACTTGCTTAAATAAATGAAATTTCAAAAGATGTTTTAAACATAAAATTATTTTCAACTTATTATGAAATACAGATAACAATTCAATCAGATTAAATAGCTGTTGCGGCAAGGAGAGAAATAGCTCCTTGTATGTTACTTTAAAGATGATGTATCTAACAATACTGCTAGTTCGCTGTTGTTTTACATTAACTTGCATATATTTATTCAAATGTATTTCTTTTTCTAAAATAATTATTTCAAGCTAAAGTGTAATAATTGTTTTGTTATTCAAGGTATAAAAACCTCACTTTTTTTTTTAATTTCTTTTAAAACATGTTTTAGTCAGGTAAAAATAAAGTTTAATCGAGGAGTAAAATCATTCTCTTACAACCTTTCATAAAAATCATTTTTAATTTTAAATTATCTAGGTCAATGCTAATTTCATGTATTTACAGTTTTATTTTTATGAAAATGTCTGTGATAGCATGGTTTTATTATCTATAGCTTTTGATGGATTAGCATTGTAAAAGAGTCCTCGTTTGAAATCATTTTTATCACACTATTCAATTAATGAGAATTATCAAATTCTTCTAATTCTGTTGGAATTCAAGTTTTCTATGCTGATTAATTTGTCTTCTTAAAGGTGCAGCCAATGAGTGAAGCTCTCGATGACAGTCAACTTTCCAGACAATCCAGTCCTCCTACTCCTCGTTCCTTGAGACTGGAAAGGATAGCTCACTCCATACCTCAAAATCATGATGACTACAGAAAGTAAAGTGTTTACCTTATAACATTCAAAATATTAGTTTTCAGTAAATTGCCACTATCCAAGCAGCATTTTATCCTATTTTACGATGTTCCCTGTACATTTTATTAATATTGCTTGATATTGTTTTTAAAGTTCTTGTGTCTGTATTGCACTCCAATTTTTGGAACAATATTAGCCTTGATTCACTTCTAACTTACAGTATTGACTGATGCTTGAAACGAAAGCATTTTGCACTTAATAGAGTAGAAATGTTATTTTAGTATTGTGCTTGATATGAAAATAAATAAGTATAAATAAACATCACTTTGAGGAGAGTAAATCACTTTTCTGTTTATATCATTTAAATAATAAACAATATTACAAGATTTTACCAAAGATGTCTGTTGATACATTCTGACGTATGTTTTGCCAGTTATAAGAAACTCAAAAAACTTGATTTACAGGTTGGGTTTTAACATATTTATGTTTAATTTTTTGCTTTTTGAATATGATACAAAAATGTTTTTTTGCATTAAGCATTAAAAAACATGTAACACAAATTTTTTTTAAACAAAATGTGCTAACATGAAATACATTTAGTGATCCAATGGCAGTGACAATCTTTCAACTTCTTGCAGAAACAAGGCACATTTTATTTTTAACAATTGGAATTTATCTTCTTTAAATAAAAGAAATGTTTATTTTTAATGCTATAATTATTTTCTCAGTCAACTGCAATAGAATTAAGTCTTGAAAATCCAAGATAATTCTAGACTTTATCCAGAATTTTTTTTATTTCAATTCATTTTTAATACCTGCAACTTACAGCTAACGTTAATCAGTAACAACTGACTGCCTATATTTTCCCCATCCCTTATCCTGAACAGAATTCATGTATGTTACTTGACGGCCTCAACTAGTATTGACTATAAATTTGATTATGAAATACACAAAGATACCACTGAATTTGCAAAATAATCTATTACGATTTCATAAAAGTCTCATCATTTGAGTTTAGAATCATAAGATGCATGAAACATTTCTCTCTCTCTCTTTAATAGCATATTTGTTACAAGTTTGCTGAAATGTGTTATTTTGTTGGTAAAAATGTTGATCTTCGTTTGAATTATTCATTTTATTAGCAATGCTGTGTATTAAGTGGTTATGCAATGTTAGAACTGTTGAATTGCTTTAATTGATTTGGAGTTCACATTTGAATGAATTATGAATTGGCATTTTTGTGATAAAAAGAATTAAAGATTACTTTATACTCTATTTAAAGATATTCAGAATGCATATTTTTATTTGTATATCTCTTTCATGATTTTGCAAATTTTAGTTTAATGTGGGACGATAATTATCTTTTTATTAAATTTATTTTTATATTTCTGTAGTAAAATCTATCTTTTCTTTGTGCTGCTCTTGGAATATAAAGTAGTTTGCCAAGTTCTGCATCCCAAATTTCCTCATCCATTCCATCTTCCACAGTTCCTCCTGACTTGCTCAGGTTAGTTGAAATTTGTTGTCTTTTGATTATGGTGTTGCATATTTTTTCCCCATAGGACTGCATCAAAAATAAAATCACGTTGCACATTCTAAACTCCAGTGGAATTTTTTTGCAACTTATTCAACATTAGCAAAACTTGCAATAGCGTCTGTAACTTCTTGTAAATTTTGAGCCAATTTGAGTATATTGCTACAGGGGGGAAATAACTCACATAATATATATGTTCATACATGGACATATATGTGTATGTGTAATGTTTTTTTTTTCATTGTTGAAAGGTACAAGCTCCTTCTTTCTTGCGACCACTTTTGAAATACTTTGCGTCATCATTCTTTTAAAACTTTGTTTCTTGCAGTTTTTTTTATTGTTTTTTTATGTATTCTAGTTTAGGTAACCAGCTGTTTTCAAGTTTTTCTATGTAATTATAATGCTTTTCTTAAATACTTTTTCTGACTACATTTTATTTCCTTATATAACTGGTTCTTAGGAAAATATTCCATCTTCTTTTGAGAATGTTTTTAAAAATATTCTCTGAACAATTTTTACTCAGAATTTTACATCTCTAGCTCAAATTAGCATAACCTTTACTAAACATCACTTCTGTGCAACTCATGTGATTGTTGGTGACTTTTCTGCTTTCTAATCCAGCTCTTCTCTCCCTGCACAGCAACACTTCTCCATTCAGACCTACTGTGGACAGTAGCCTCCTGAATGCTACCTCACCCATCAGTTCTGTAAATTCATCTCAGGATTCCCTGCACAAAGCAGCCGCCAAGAAGAAAGGGTTCAAGTCCTCCCTGGGAAGGTTTTTCAGCAAGAAGGAAAAAGTGAAATCGAAAGAAGCCCTCAGTAAGGAACTTATAGCTCAAGGTACACATATATACATGTGGAATAGAGCTTTTAAATTGAATATATTTCATTTGCCATTATTATTTAAATTTGTAACACCTTATTTTTCTGCCTATTATCCATGGCGGCACATTATCTGCAGTTCCTAAAATTGACCTGAAGAAAGAAAAACACTTCATATGTTCCACAATAATACAATGTCAAAAATGAAGCTGCTTTCATTTAACATGCTGTTTTATCAATTGAATTAAAGACGTGAAGATGTAATAATTTTTAAGGTATAATCAAAATTAATCAAAAAAAAAATCTACTTGAAATCTTGATTATAGTACGCTGTTTACTAAAAGACAAAGAAGCAAATATTGTAACGGGAGATTGCTTCTTCCTTGACTGTAGGATTTTTTATATTACGCTGCATAAATCGCATAAGAAAATTCAGGCTATGTAAAATAAACAACCTTACAAGCAACGAACAATCCTTATTGGTGAATCCTGCTGTAAATTGAGATTCAGTGCATTGGCATTGAGATAATAAAAAGCACAAATAATCCGTGGCAGTATATAGTCTGCACCTCATTCATTTTACACTTTTTTAACAGATAATCTGCGGATAATATGCATGAAAATATAGTATTGTCCAAAACAAATGCCACTTTATTTTTTGTTTGATCACATGACAATGTTAAACAATACTGTGATGGAAAGTTATATTTTTTTATGAGATAGTCCATCTCCATCTTAAAATTGTTATCACTCTACAAACTACAAAATTCAATTATCGTAAAAAATCATTCAATTATATATACAACACTTGCTAAATTATTTTAAAAAATGACAATGCTTCAAGAAAAAACTTATTTCATCAAAGCTTGAGTTTGATAACCCTAATTTCTCTTGTTTTCAATTCATCTTTAAGTAGATTCGTCCAAAGACAAATGCCAACAATGATGAGGTGGACTGTCGAACAACGTTAACTCATGTTGTGATAGATCAGTTTCTTTTGTAATAGAGCAAATAGTTGCAATATTTTCAATTTTACTTGATTTTTGGACATGTACCACAATACTAGTGTTGTGCTAATAATGATAGCAATGTTTCACTTGGGATATCTTTTCCCAAACTAAATCAAGTAAATAATCTGCATAATCTGTTTAAGTTTGCGAGTTGTGGAGATCACTTCTTGTTTTCACTAATTTCATATCAAAAAATTGATCCTTTTATTTGCTTTTCCCTTTTAAAAAAAAAAGCTACCATATTACCCCGCATTATCCGACATGCCCCAAAATGCTGGGGCCCCCAGGTTTTCAATAACACTTGCCTGGTCCTTTCCGACATGCCTTAAAAATCAAGGTTAGGAAAAAATACTATAAAAAATATATGTTCAGTTTAAAAATGAATATGAGTTCTAGACATCACTTATTAGTATTAATAAACGGTTTAATTTTGTAAAAATATTTACTAACAATGTCATTTGTTATTTTGACAAAAAAAATATTGTTTAATAATGAATCTATATATATAAAAATGGAGTTTGGTAAATTTGTTCCCTAAGATCTCAGAAACTACCCGGCAGATTTGGCTGAAACTTTCACCGTTTGTTCAGTTTGGTACTGGGAAGGTTTATAGACCAGTTCGAGAAAAATCCGATTGATAGTTCCCTTTTTATTCCAATTTTAGTCCCAATTTTCGCATAAATGCCCCAATATGGGGGTGGAAAAAAAACGTGCACATATTAACATTATATGTCCATCGAAAGCGCCAATTTTTCTGCTGAAGATAGCATCTGTTCGAAGTTTCTAAGTTGTATAAAAAACGCGTTATGAGCTTTTTTGTTCCCTGTTCGAAGGCTTTCATCAGCCCAAGTGATTATTTAGTGTGTCATCTCAACTCCCAAGAATTGTTGTATCGTTGAATATTTTTGCGTTTTGTCTGACTTTTCGAGGCTTTTCTCAAGTCAAATCTTAAAGTAATGTTTTTCCACAAGATTGGCTAAAAATAAATGAATTTTGCTGATCATTTTACTTTTAAACGGAACTTATGTAATTAATGGTTTATTATTATTATTTATGCTGATTGGACACTTGCTCACTATATCCAACCAAGCAGCAGAAATATTGCCAGAATTTTTTCAGAAAGATTTCAGTAGCTGATGCATTTGGCAGTTTTTTCCACTGTCGCTGTTTTTGAGCCCAAAGACTGCGTAATAATGTTTCTCAGCTTTCACCATATAAACAAAATATCGCCAATCAAAGATACTTAAAAAAAAATACTGTGTAAAATAATTCAACAACTAAATTAGGCAAATCCATAAACCGCACAAAAACTTCCATTAATTTTTCTTTTTGCACGATTTCAAACAATCTCCAAATTTTACTACTTATTTTAGAAACATTTCGGATGAAACCATTTAGCGCCATTTTATTTTGACCAAAAGTATCTCAACATCTGGCAACAATATTTCTATAATAAAAATTAGTAAGGAGGGGGAGTATTATCAAAAGTGTCCCAAAATGATTCTCGCAAATTTGGTAAGATTTTAAACCGCACCAAGTGCCCACAAAAATTGAAATTTCCCAAAATAACTAAAGCAAGTGTAAGGGGAACACGGGCGGCTACATTTTTTAAAACAGTTCGTACATCAATAGCCATACAGAGAAGGTTTTAGATTTTTAAAAAAAGTACTAACAGATAAATCTTTTTAAACATGTAAAGTTTAATTTCATATTTCGGAAATTCTTCAAATTTGTATATGCTTAAATGTCGTGCTTTCGTTTCTAATTGAATACTATTTTGTTCTTTATACTTATTGCTATTTTAGTTTAATGAGTAAGGAAGAAGCTCGATTTTTATTCACGTCAAAAAGGTTTGTTTTAAATTATTTCGCTTAAAACAGAAAACAAGGGCAAGTAACGATTGTTTCTCATAATTATTACTGAACCAGGCAACGCCAGATATTTTTGCTAGTTATTTTATAAAGATTAAATTAAAACTAAGCAAGCATACATTTAAGCAGTTAGTTACTGCCCCTATGCCAGTGCTAAAGAATTTACCATAGATTCAATAAATAAAAATTAAACCCTCCTCTCTAAAAGGAACCTAAAAGAATTTATTTTAAAAAATTATGAACAAATCGCAGTAATGATGATTGCTTCTGAATTGATTACTTTATTGGCAAAGGGCAGGGTGGCCCAAAGCAGGTAGGCCTTCATATTCCCCCCCCCCCCATGGGGTGTAAGCAGCGATGTATACGTATGTCGTGTTTACATGAACAACGCCTAGGTTTAATCAGTCCCAGCGAAGCAGCAGTGAAGCAGCATGGCGCAACCAGGCTTAAAATTTAAAAAAATGATACATTTCTTTTAAAACTAGTATGTTGTGGCCATCACGAAACTTTCTTCTATATTTTTCTTTTTTTTCTGATCCCTCCCCATGCTTGACGAGGAAGCAATATTCCCAACAAAAACAAAATTACACATGCAAAAACTTGACGACCATCCTAATGTCTGAATTATTGCAAAAGCAAAGCAAAGAGCGAAAATTGAAAGTTATTTTAAAAGCCTTGCTTGAATTAATTACAAATATTTTATTTGTTGACAAACATAAGATGGCAACAGTTAAAAATTTTAAATCATTGAGATAATATTTCCTATCATTTCCATACAATTAAAATCACGAGAAATACGCAGACAATCTATTACGATTTATCTTTCTTATTGTTGCATTAATAAAAATATTTTTATTCGCAAAAAAAAAAAAAAAAAATCAACACCTCTTGGAACGATCGGCGTCAAAATTGAACCAAAGCCTGTTTACAAATGGATTCACATATATTCCAAATTTCAACCAGAACGTAGCATTACTTCTTGAGATAGGGCACTCAAAATGGAAAAAAAGAACGGGTGATTGCGCTACCCCCTTTTTAGCTGTTGACACAAAAATAAAATCAGTTCTTATACCCACTAAGGGCTACTTGCCGATAAATTTTTCTTTCATTCCGTTCATTATTTCTTGAGATACAGCAGTCACAATTGACGACAAAAAACGTTCTATAGCTCAACCCCCGTTTGAGTTATTGACACCAAAATTGAATCAGCACCTGTTCCTGTTAATACCAACATATGGACCAAATTTTGTTTGATTCCGCCAGTTACTTCCTGAGGAATAGCAAGCACGCGTAACTCGAAAAACGTCCCATTGCTCCACCCCCCTTGGAGGAATTCGCGCCAAAAACTAATGGGCACAAGTTCACATAGGGGCACATATGTGTACTAAATTTCGTTCGATTTCATGCGGTAGTTTTTGTTGTAGAGCGGCCACAAAAAACTGGTCACACACAGACGTGACACACATACATACACACACACACACACACACATACATACATACACACACACAGACAGACAGACATTTTCCAAAAATGGTCGAAATGAACTCAGCACACCTCAAAACGTTCGAATCCGTCGAAATTCGAAAATTTGCACGAATCCAATACTTTCTTCTATATATTAGATATAGAAGAAAGTAAAAAGGAAGTTTTTGGTTTGTTTCTTGAATGGAACTGAATGGGGAAATTTAGTTTTGTTTTGTTGATTCTCGATTGAAATTTGAATTTCCCGGCATGCTGTCAACCGCACTTTTTTCCGGCATGCCGGATAATGCAGGGTAATACGCTACTCATTAATAGTTTAATTTTTTTTTAATAAAAATTTTACATTTTTTAAACTGGTTGGTTTACTTAATACTTCAATTCTGCATACATCTAACTGTATAGCTAATTTATTTTTTGGTGATTTCTTTATGGTATATTTTTAACTTTTAAAGAGTTCCATTTAATTAGTGTTCTTTTCCTGTGTTTACTATAATTTAAAAATCTTAAAAGAAAGGACTAAAATTTGTGTGAAAAACTTTTAAGTAATATATAGGACACAGAAATTCAAATCAAGAGAAAGAATGTATCAAAATAAATGAATAAAATAATAACAATAAATATTTTTTTCAGAGCTGCAATCCTTGATTGTAAGAACTTTAATTTGTTTTAAAACAATTCTTCTTTTTTTTTCCCCTTGAGCAATGACGAATTGGCATTTATCCTCACTAGACAACTTTAGATGTTCCTTTAATCTTACAGATTACCATGACAATGAGAATAAGTCTGTCTTGCTGCTTTTAATATTTATTTAAACAGTCTAATTTTTGTTGCCATGGTTACAAAGCCTGTGAATTGCGTTCATGTCAAATCTTAACTCAAGCAAATTTTGCATTAGAAAATGTTTTTTTTTTCTCCTTAAGTAAAATCACATTTTTTCAAGTAAATCACCCCCCTATTGATGAACTTAAGTACTAAAACTTCATCTTCGGATAAATAATTACCATCATTTAAGATCAATTAAGTGTATGTGTGCAAGTTGGCCATAATATCTCTTTATTACTCAATCCTAATTATCATACCTTTTTTTATGGATATGCTTTGTATTACCTACTTTAGAAAATCACCAGTTATAGTATGCTGAGTGCAAATTTCTTCTCTATTTCCATTCCATTTGTGGAAACAAGAAACTTAACGAGTAGGGTCCTATCGCAATTTGTTATTCCGGAAACCATGAATTAGATTCAAGACATTTAAATTCAAATGTTTGCCAAGGGCTGCATTCTAGATGTTTTTTTAATTATTTATTTTCTGTGTTTTAATAATTGTTGACTATTTTCTTATCTTTTGGTTACCATGATTTCTGAGATATTGTGTACTTAAAAATATTCACATTTATAGTACTTTAAAATATTCACATTACTAATATTATATATTAGAGAAGAGGATTTTTTGAAAGTAATTGGTGACTGTTTCTTAGATCAAATTGTAACTCAGGGTACTCGACAGGACGCGATTTTAGATCTAGTTTTCTGCGACATGGAAGGCTCTGTTCAGGGGTTATGTGTAGGGGAACACATTGGAGATAGTGACCACAACAGTATTAGGTTTGGGATTAAATTTGATATGCACAAAGTAGAGAATTTTAGGTTTGTGCCCAATTTCAGAAATACTGACTTTGTGGCACTTCGGCAGAGTTTGAAAGCAGTTTTTTCTTCTGGATTGGACAATAGCGATGTGAATCTTCAGTGGGCAGAGTTTAAGGAAAATCTAGCGAATACGGTTAGGGATCATGTTCCTTTTAGGAGAAAGGGTGTCAACACTAAAATTGGGCCAATGTGGTTCTCCAGGGAAACTAAAGACGCTCTAAATTAGAAGCAAGCTGCTTTTCATAGGTTTAGAGAAACAGGTCACAGTGTAGATAGGCTCCAATATTGTGAGGCAAGGCGTAAATTTAAGTATTTGGTACGGATTCAGAAAAGAGAGTTGGAGCAAAGACTGGCAGATAACATAAACAGGAATCCCAAGAGGTTTTTTGCATACGCTAATTCGGGGAAAGTTCGGAATAGTCATATTGGGCCACTGGTTGATGAGCACGGAATTTTAATTCAGGGCGATAGTGATATTGCTAATGTTCTTAATAACTTTTTTTCGAGTGTTTTTAACGATAACTGGTATCTCAACAGTTGACACCAACAAGACACAAGCTATAGTACAGCTTGAGGACTTTGTATTTTCCAGGGATGACGTTTTACTTCATTTGAAAAAAATTAAAGAGACTAAGGCTCCGGGGCCAGATAATATTTATCCAAAAATTTTAGTTGAATGTGCAGATTCAGCAGAATGTGCAGTTAGGAATTAGCAGATGTAATCGCAAACATTTTCAATGCTTCTTATAATTCGGGGACAGTGCCAGAGGACTGGAAGCTGGCTAACATTACACCGCTCTTCAAGAAAGGGTCTAAAGGGAGTGCGGGAAATTATAGACCTGTGAGTCTAACTTCGGTGGTTTGCAAAATTTTTAAAACATTGATGAAAATTCAGATAGTAAATTTTCTAGAGACTAATAATCTATTGACTAGTTTTCAGTACGGTTTTAGGAAAGGTAAATCTTGTGCAACTAATTTATTACATTTCTATGACAAAGTTACCATGGCTTTGGACAATAAGAAGCCTGTAGATGTTGTTTACATTGATTTTCAAAAAGCTTTCGATAAGGTACCGCATGTTGCTCTACTTAGCAAATTATCTGATATAGGAATAGGAGGGAAAACTTTCATTTGGGTAAAAAATTGGCTGACCGGAAGGAAACAAAGAGTAGTTGTAAGGGGAAATTATTCTAATTGGAGTGAGGTCTTAAGCGGGGTTCCTCAAGGATCAGTGTTAGGGGCCTGTTTTGTTCATTGTCTTTATGAACGATATTCACAAAAATATTTCTGGGAACATGAATTGTTTTGCTGATGATGTCAAAGTTATGGGGACTGTAGAAAATGAAGAACAAGCAAATCAGCTGCAAGAGGATCTAGATCATATTACGGAGTGGGCTGATAAATGGGGTATGGCTGTTAATGTTGGGAAATGTCAAGTGCTACATTTAGGGCATGGAAATAAGTGTACAAGTTATTATTTGCAAGGTTCAGTCATTAGTCAGGCAGACAAAGTTACTGATCTGGGGGGTCCTAATAAGTCAAGATTTAAAGTTTAGCCAACAGTGCAGCATTGCTAGCAACAAAGCCAATAAGATGCTTGGGTTTATCAATAGATCTATTTCAAATTAATCTAAAGAAGTTCTTCTGCCCTTATATAGAAGTTTGGTAAGACCCCATTTGGAGTATGCTGTTCAGTTTTGGTCTCCTTATCTTAAGAAAGACATTAATGTATTGGAAAGGGTTCAAAGGCGGGCTACAAGGCTAATAAGTGGACTTTCCCACTTAGATTATGATTCCAGGCTTAGAAGGCTAAAAATGTACAGTCTTAAGCAAAGAAGAGACCGAGGGGACATGATTCAACTGTTTAAATTTATTAAAACGAAAGATGTTACGGGGCTTAAAGTTTAGCACTGAAAACAGGACAAGGGGTCATTGTTTTAAGCTATTTAAATCTCAGGCTAACATGGATGTTAGGAAAAATTATTATTTTAGCAGGGTAGTGGAACCTTGGAACAGTTTACCGGAAGAGGTAGTAATGAGCAAAGGAGTAGATAGTTTTAAGAGGGCCATTGATCTTCACTGGGGATTGTAAATTGACTAGGACCAGTCTAGCTGGGCCCAGAGCCTGTTGCTGGTTGTCACTTTTGTATTTGTATTTATTTGTATTTATTTCTGTGCATTTATGTGATGATTTGAACTTTTTGTTTGTAGGCGCTGGCTTTGTTGAAAGTGAAGCTTCCACTCCCTGTGATCCCACTCCCCCATCAGGCAGCATAGCACAGAAAGCTGAATTTTGTCGGAGAGCTATATAAAAAGTATGATTCTCTTCTCTTTTGTCATTGTTATATGTGGGTAAATATGCAGTTCTATACTTTTAATGGCGCATTAAAATTATTATTTATGTGTTATAAAATTAGTTTCACCTAGGACAAAAAGAGATGTATATTTCTAAGGATGTTTAAACTTTTTTGCCTCAGATTTTGAAAAATTTACTTGTCATTTAAAGATAAATATGCTTCAAACTTTTGTCCTTCTCTTCTTTAATTGCAGCTCATTGTACATGAAAAACTTTATTTCTAGCATAATAACACAAATATGCCTATGAATAAATCATTAGTTTCTTTTTGCCTAACATAAGCATGCTTTACACATTTTAAAAGTTGACATTTCTGTACCTCAGAAACAGACTCCAAAAATTGTTTTTTTTTTTTTGTGCATTGTTTGTAGAAGTCTATTCTGCATAGAGCCATGTAAAGGTAATCCTTTAAAAAAATCTATTTCAGTTTTCTACTATGGTTAAAAGAGTGTGCAGCCCATCCTTTGCATGAGCCAGAAAAAGTTTTTCCTCTCCTGTAAAATTACCACACGGTGACTTATGTCCTCATTGCTCTGAGGTACAGATTTGTTGTCAATAGTGAATTTTCTAAGCTTTAGATTAAATAGCCATGAAGAAAAGCCATTTGAGGGAGCAAAAGCGGTTAAAAATAATCCTGTGGCAGAGAGACACTTTAATTTATATTTATTACTACAACCACTAGCGCAGCCAGAAATACCTTCTGGATGGGAAATTTTTGATCAAAAAAACTTCTGGGGGGTGGGAATGATAATCAAAAAAAAAAAATCTTCTGGGGGATTTTTTTGATCAAAAACACCTTCTGAAGGGTTTTTTAAAATCAAAACAGCCTTTTCATATGCATAAACTACTGTATTAGAATTTGCAGTTGTGTTAAAACCAATGGCTCTGGGGGGTGCTTTCATCCCCCCCCCCTTTCGCTGCACCACTGACTACAAGGTATGGAAGTTTAAAAAAAAAGCTTTTAAAATATTTTGTTCTAACCATTCTCTTGAGGCAGAAGAGTTTTAATATAAAAAGAGTACATTAACTGTTTAACTTATGTTTCCTTAAGTACCCTTTTTTGCGATTTTACTACCTCTTGGTCTTGTTTTTTTTCTCTTCCTACCCTTGAAACTAGAGATTTTTTCAGGTTTTGCAGTAAATATAACTGATTTTCAGGAATCTGAACATAATGTAATTGTAAAATATTTTATGAAAGTGATTGGAATTTGGTTTTAGCAAAATATTTTGCTTCTGTATAAGTGTAAATTTATTTTTGTTGGACATTCTTTCATTTGGAATTGTTTTCCTTATTGTTTAAGTTTCCATTCTTCACATGTGCGACACGAGCTTCTTGCCGAATCCATGAAAGCTGGCACTCCTTTTGCCCTCTGGAATGGACCTACCATTGTAGCCTGGTTGGAGGTAATGGATTAACCATTTTATTTGTGGCGTGTTTTTTTTTGAAATATGTTGACCCCAAAGCATGTGTCTGCAGTAATTTGCAATTTTTGATCATTAAAATGTTGGTAATTTATTCATTTAATTTTCAAGCACAAATATATTTATTCATCAAATCATTAATTTACTGCACTAAGAGACTATTGTAACGCACATCTTGGGACCAGAGCTTTTGCATTATCTAGATCATTTCACAAATTTTGAAACTGATACTCAAAATATATCTTTATATCTGGACTTCCGAATAAGTTTTAACTGCAATGAGCATTAAAGCACTAATTATACAATATAACATAAATATTATTATTCACAAATATGTTTCACTATCAAAAGAAAGTGAATTATCGGGTACTTCTGCTAGCTTCATGGTTTGCATAACAACTGCATCTTCAAAAGCAGATTTTTTTTTTCTTTTTGTGTTATTAGATTTTTTTTCTACTGTGAATACAGATTTTCATTTAAAAGCTTTGAATTAGGATGAAAAAAAGGAAACTGTTTCAGAATATAATCTGCTTAACAATTTTTAATGCTGCAAAGCAGAACAGAGGGCTTTTTTTAAATGCAAAATTTATTGTTTAATTCTGAAAAGTTGTGCGGTTTATAGAGGAATTGCGTTGTATGGGTTGGCATTATAAAGGTAATCAACTGTTTTTTATGTGTTATTCAGTCATCATGAAGTTCATTAATCTTTGCTTCTCAAATATGCACTAAAAATTCAACTCCTTTTCTTTCCAGCTTTGGGTGGGCATGCCGGCATGGTATGTGGCAGCGTGCCGGGCAAACGTAAAGAGCGGCGCCATCATGTCGGCACTATCCGACACGGAGGATTCAGCGAGAGATAGGAATCAGCAACCCTCTCCATCGACTGAAATTGAGGCTGGCCATTCAGGAAATGGTTGCTCTCACAAGCCCCTCTGCTCCAAAACCCTCTAGAACTGTGAGTTTGACTTATTCTAGTCTGCATCAGATAAGTTAAAAAACAGTATCTGATGAATAAATCGCATCCATTACGTCGAAGACAAATGATGCTCTATTCTTTATTTAGTATTTAAGAAACCTTGATGAAAATGAAGTAGCGCTCAGCTACAAAAATGTTGCAGTTTTTGTATACTTTTATAAGTTTTTCTTTTTTGCGACTACAGTGTTTAAATGCTGCAAATATGGAAAAATGGAACTTGGAAAGTCAAAGAAAAAATCAATATCTAAATTGACTGAGAGAATAAATATAAGAGAATAAAAATATTACTACAAATCAGCAATAAATCCGACATAGATTTTTTTTAATGATATTTTTAAAAAATACATCAACAGTTCGATATGTGGAAATTTTGTGCTGTAAATGTGTAGAAGGCCAGTACATTGAAGGTTTGATCTAGAATAAAAAAAACTCTGATTATTTGCAAGTATCTGTTATCTCCAATTTTATGGATTATCTTTGTATAGTTAAAGATAATTCTTTTGTAAAAATTATCCAAATTTAAGATGACTCTTTGAACAACACATTGATAAGGCAAAAAAGTTGTTTGAGGGGAAAAGTGTTATGAATTATTTGCTACAAATTTTTTTGCTTGGGATACTCTTCAAGCATTGTGATCTATGGTGAAAATAATGAAGTTATAATTGTGTTCTTAAAGACATTTTTTAAAACTTGTGCATATTTTTATATGTCTGCCTGTTGCCACTCATAAACATGAAATGTTCTATTTCAGTGTTTAGCTTTTGGTGAAATGAACCATGAATGGATGGGGAATGAATGGCTGCCCGCTTTGGGACTTCCACAATACCGTTCTACCTTCATGGAGTGTTTGGTAGATGCCAGAATGTTAGATCAATTTGACAAAAAAAGACCTTCGAGTGCATTTAAAAATGGTAGATAATTTTCATAGGTAAGAAATCATAATTAAATCCTAAATCATGCTTATAAATCATGACCAAATCCCTCAAACCGTCATAAACAGGACAATTTACAACAAAGCATAAAAGTAAAATATGTAATAAGTTGAATATTTGAAAATCTGAATCTGGCATAAATATCCGCAGGAGAAAAAAAAGCATCTGTTTATTGAATTTGTCTGTTGATTATTCAGTTTTCTCCATTGCAAGAAACAAATAATTTGGATTTTCAGTAATGAACTTTTGTGGGCCCTTTCTAAGTTGAATGGGAAATGATCAAATATGTTTTGTGCTAAAATATGATTGAATAAAGAAAAACAAAGTAATTAAAGCACAAATGGGGCAGTGAGAAGAGCAAAAAGATGGAGGAGACTTTTTTTAAGTTTTCAGTAAAATGTTTATCCTGGGTAGGTTTTCATTGAAATTATTTTTCTAAATAATGCCGTATTTCATCTCCTGCCAGGGCTACTAGTGCTTATCTCTTGCCCCAAAATGAAGGTGAGGTTCCCCTACTATTTGTACAGTCATCACTAACATTTAAATTTTGGTACTAAAATACCTTTGCTTCTCACTGCTTCAAATTGTCAAGAAAGTACAGCATACATGTAAGCTTATTTTAGGAAATTTTATTAATTGCCTTTCATTAAGTAGCATAAGTACATTGAATATTTAAAGAATTGAAAAAATATTTGCAATATATTTCAATAGTAAAAATTTTTGTTATTTTATAAAAGTAGAGTGTGTGTGTGTTTTTCTATGTACTTAAAAATTGTTTAGTTCCATGTAAAGTCTGAAACTCTTACATTTTGCTAATTTTTGCTGTTTCAAGATAACAATAATTACAATTGCCTTTTAACATCCTCTAATTATACATTTGCCAATTCTCTTTATCATGTCTTCTGAGGTGTCTGAATTTGCATCTCATTCTTTTTGATGTTGAATGTTTTTATGTCTAGAAAGTATAGTGGTTCACTTATCTCGTTTAAATTATTCTTATGAATGTATGTTTTGTTTATAGAACTAGTTTACAATATGGTGTAAGTTGCCTAAAGAGAATGAATTATGATAGAGAAGCATTGGAAAAAGGCGGAAAAGTACTGAAATGGACATAAAAGGTATTATTTTTTAGCCTACTTTCCCAGTAAAAGTCAGAAAAAGAAGAAAAAAGCATGAAAGAAGACTTAATGCATTTTTAAAATATCCCGAAAGTCAAAAATAAATAAAATAATTAAAATAAATATCGAAAAATTAAAAATTGGAAAGTAGGGTATTGAGATGGGGAAAAATGTCTGTCTGTCTGTCTGTCCCCCCCCCCCCCCCCCGCCCCCCCGCCCCTAATAACTTTTGAATGAATAGTCCGATTTGAACAAACTTTTTTTTGTTCGAAAGAATCTCAGCAAGGATACTCATTCCCATATTTCACTTTTTGATTCGAACTATTTTTTGTTCAATTTTGAACAGTTCAAAAAAACTTAACATTAGCTCCTATGGAGAAATTCAAGGCAATTCCGAACTGTGAGGCGAATTTGCTTCATACAAACTTTGTAGGAAAAAGCTTTTGATGAAAAACTTGTATATGAAATATATTTTGATTTGAACAATTTTCTGTTCAATTTTGAACCGTTCAAATCCCTTAACATTAGTGCCTACGGGGAAAACTGAAAGTCAATGTAGATTCCATACTTGAAGGCGGATTTACTTCAAACAAATTTTGTTGGAAATAGCTCTTGACACCAAACTCCAGACTCTGATTCCGAGAATTTAGGGGCACCTGACTCCGAATCCCACTCCCGTGCCGACAATTAATCAGACTCCGACTCCCCGACTTCGACTATGACTTCGTTAGCTTTGGCAAAAATTTATACACGGAGGACAAATGACTGACTCCAATTCTTGGATATTCGTCTCTGACTCCTTTATCCAAAATGAGATTGACTCGGACTTCGACGCTATGGTTTTAACTGTGAAATAATTATTGTTGATGTGATTTGTTTTTATTTTAACGCTAAAGTTTTTATTTAGGTATTAAGTTTTCGGTGAATAAACTCGAAGTCATTTATGTTTCTACATAAAGATATGCCGCAGACGATTTTTTTTTTTTTTGACAATGAAAAGTATTTCTTTACGTTGACAATTTTATTGTTTTTATTTATCTTGATAAGTGCATTAATTCATTAAAAAAATTATTTTTGGCAACAGGAGAAAAAGAAACGTTTTTTTTTTTTTTTTTGATATGATGTATTTAATTTAATGAGCTTATTAATTTTAATTATTATTTTTTCGTTTGAAAGCTGTTGAAGAAATTTTTTTTAATGGAAAAAAGTGTATTAGTTGCTTTGTTTAAAAGCTGCTACTATTTTATTTGTTCGTTTTTTTTTTCTTTTTTTTACGCATCTAATTTTTTTAGATGAGTGAGGAATATTTTATTCCTAGAAAGTAGCTTAAAATATTGGAAAAATATGTTTGAAACAATTTGCGATTTTAGCTATTTTTGAGAACATTGATCAGGTACTAGAAAGTAGTATGAGTATACGGGAAAGTAGGCTCGTCTAGTTCTAGACAGAACTTCTTGTTATTTTCATAATTGAAGAATATGTTATTTCTAGTTGATTTTTACTGTTTTAAAGTTTTTGTACTTTATCCATCACTGCATAATGATCTGGGGAAAAAATTACAAACAGGTTATGGCTTCATTCATCCTCAAAATTGTATAGTTTTGTAATGTGGTATTTAAACATATGGTAACTTAAAATACGATTCACTTAACATATGATAATATTCATAATTAAACTATGGTAGTATTCATTTTCTGAAGCTTGCATATTAACTATCAAACTGTGAGAAAAATGAGTTGAAGCATTGATTGCAAAAAAAAAAAAAAAGAGCAGTTAATAAGATTTTTTTTTTTTTTAAATATTTTGCCATTTGCATGTTATGGTGTTGGTCGCTCATTTTGTGAACATCCATAGCAAATCATCAACCCTTAATCGATCAAAATTATGAGACTCATACAACTAAGTTAAGATTTTCAGCTCTAGACAAACACACTTCTCTGCTTTTGAATGTTTAAAAAATGCAATAACTTCCTTGAAATGAACTTGTTGTATTTGTCAAACACTTATTTCTGAGAATTAGAACTACTGCTCCAGTGTTACAATTTATTTTCAGATTTTTAAAAAATACTTTTATTGTTTCAAAAGTAAGATGTGTCAGAATTATGCTTTATATTATAGTTAATGTTATACGACCACTCTTTTTTCCCCCCACCAGATGTCCTCGTCTGGTCGAATGATAGAGTCATCAAATGGATTGATTCAATCGGACTGAAGGAATTTTCCAACAACCTCATTGAGTCCGGTGTCCATGGTGCTTTCATTGCTTTGGATGATAATTTTGATCACAATGCAATGGCTCTGGCGCTGCAGATACCTACAACTAACACACAGGTTTGTGAAATCTATTGGTCTTAAATTCTTGTATATGTGGAACATCAGTTTAATCCTATATTTAAATTGTAATGTATGCAAATGTTTCCTATTGAATTTACAAATATTGTTTCAGGCTAGACAAGTATTAGAACAAGAATTCAACAATTTATTATTAAAAGGCACAGAAAGAAGGCCAGATGAAGTAAGAACCCTTTTAATTTTAAATTTTCAAGTATTTTATTTATTTTTTAAGTTTATATAGAAAAATTACTATATCCGAAGTGATTTTACAGTTTATAATGCTGTAAAATCCACCCCCTCAGTTAATGAAACTAAGGGTACCCAAAATCAAGTATCCAAAAAAAGACCCCCTACTGTTCAACATAAGATATTTTTAAAAATGAAAAATTGCTCAAATGAAAATTTTTTGTAATATATATTAAGTTTGTGGCTTTTAAATGCAATATAATTTAATTTTAATCAAAATTAGGGATAGATTTTATGGGTCTTTATTGAATCGACCAACGATGGTGTGTTCCTTAATTCAGGGCTATACTTAGTGTGTGCATATACACATAAAAATAGTTTGAGTTAAATATATTGCATTCCATTATGAAAAGTGTTTTGTGTCTTTAGAAAGTAAGCATTAGAGATTTTTCTTCTACAAAATATTAGCTTTAAGTTTTCCAGAAATAGATATTGATTTTAAATATCGAGTAGAACCCAACTAATCAGAAGTAATTGGGACTGCGCCTGTTTGGATTACCTAACATTCCAATAGAAAAGAAAAATCTTTAGGCTAAAGAAAGGTAGTATAAGTACTCAATACTACTATCACTGGAGTTCTTTGATGCAAAAGCAATAGAACAAGGATATGAGTACAACATACACAACAATCTTTTAATTAAAATTTATCAAGTGTATCCCAGGAAGCTGAACACATCGTAAATACATGTACAAAAATGATGACCAGCAACAGGCTCTGGGCCCAGCTAGGTTGGTGCTAATCATTTAATTAGTCCCCAGTGAAGATCAATGGCCCTCTTGAAGCTATCTACTCCCTTGCCTATTACAGCCTCATCTGGTAAAAAGCTGTTCCAAGTGCCTACAACCCTACTGAAGTAGTAATTTTCTTATGGAGCCTGAAATTTGAATAGCATGAAACAATGACCTCTTGTTCTACATTATGTGCAAAAATTTAACCCATTTACATTCATCATTTAAAAAAATTTAAACAACTCAACCCCCTCTGACTCTCCTTTGCTGGGGACTACGTATTTTGCCTTTTAATTGTGAATTCACAATCTAAATGTGATGTCCTCTTACTAGCCTGGAAGCCTTTCTTTGAACCCTTTCTAATAAAGAAATATTTTTCTTGGGGTAAGGAAACCATATCTAAACTTCTCTATAAAAGCAGAAGAACACTCTTAGAATTGTTGGAAATGGATCTCTTAATAAACCCAAGCATTTTATTGGCTTTTTTATTTCTATGCTGCACTGTTAGCTACACTTGAAATCCTGATTTTATTAAGACACCCAGATCGATAACATTCTCTGCTTCACTGACAGGTTGTGAAAGAATGCTTACTTATACTAATTTTTTCTCCCTTTTAGGCTCACAAGCATGCTGTTCATACTGTTGGGACCCATCACAATGTTCAAGGTGATCGCTTAGTATGATACCAGTGTGTATATGATTTGTTAAAGTTGTTTTTCCTAAATCAGTTTAACAAACCTGTAGAATACTCATGTATGTAAAATTCAATTGTTGGAATCACTCTGTAAGATAGAAGCACATTTGTACAAAGGCCTTCTTTTATGAAAGTTCTATTGTTTTAATATTCATAGGAAAATGTTCTGAAATTTTAGAAAAAATGAAAACGAAATAGACTTTTGAAAGGTATAATATTACTTTGAACAAAAGCATTTTTCATATTTAATGAAGATTCAAAAAAGAAATGTTACTTGGAAGTTTTTGCTATATCTATTCTGTAAATTTTTACTCGAGTTTTTATATATTTCTTTTAAAGTTTGAATAATAATTTTAAATATAAATTAGTTAACATAGAATAAACTATTCCATATGCAATACTTTTTGTAATTTGTACATGTTTTCTTACACATTTTTATTCAATGTTTAGTTTAATTTTTAAATGGTGTTTAGATATCATCGAAAATAAAATGTTCAAAATACAATCTGATTGCCTGGTCGGTGTCTGCATCAACTAGGTGCTGAGACTAATGTTCTAGCTTCAAGAATTAATAGAGGAAATTTTTAAAGGTATCATGAAATTCAATCAAAAACTGCCTTTTACAACTACTGTAAATAATCAAAAGAAAATAAAAGGTGACCTAAAAATATAATACACTGTTAAAACCAATTGTAGTATATGTACATTTCAATATATATTATTAAATTATTGAAAGAAAAAAAATAGCACTTAATGCCACAAATTACAATGCAATACTGGTTAAAACATACTGTTGAGCTGGTTTTAGCATAAGCTTTAGTTAATCAAAGATTATATACATATAATAAATACATACTCATTTATACTAATGTATTGAATTCATCCATAAATTTTTTCCAAGTTTTAGTAAAGTTAGGTTAAAATATAACTAACAGTAAGATCTCTAACCCCGCTTGTCAACCACAACAATGAAAAAAAAAATCACATTTAAAAAATAAAAAATAAAAAAAAATTCAGCGAACATATAATAATATTTTTGACTTGCCAACATTTGTTTGTTCTTTGAATGTTTTTAATGAATGAAAAGTATATTTATTGCTGGGAAACAGATGTCATGCAAGGTTCTTAAGCAAATTTCTAAAGAAAAAATAAACTCAAACCTCCCTGATGTACTTTTTAAAATAGGGTCAAATATTTAAATAACAATTAACAATGTTTATGTTACTGGCAAATTATGAAATATTGGCATCTTGACTAACTAGCTTAGACATTTTACACAACTGCCTTGGCATTGTGTAAAGTGCCAGGCGTTTTTCAGGAAAGTACGAAATGTGAGAACTATTTCGCACTTTCAGCAGGCATTGCACAGTAAACTCTCTATTGTCAATGGAATAGGGTGGCACTGCAACCAGCTAACTTTGGTCATCATATGCAATGCCTTGGCATTCTGTGGATTGCCCAATTTCAAACTGCCAGTGAGATAAACATTTTTAAAAAATGACTTGTTTTGAAAATTCATATATTTACTTTTTCTTTTTTTTTTTTTTTTGTCTTTTATGAGCATTATTTTACTTAAAATGTGTATATTAATCAACTGTGATACATATCATCATTAAAAACAATGACTTTCAACCTTACTAACTGTACAGATTATGCAAATCTTGGTCTTGAATTGATTTTGACACTTGCTTCAAATGTTTTTTTTCCTTCAAAATAAGTGATGTATTGATATTGCTATGTAAACATTTCTATTAAAAATTAGCTACATGGATTTGTATCTAATGGGGGATTAAGATGTTGACTCATTCATTACTTTATGCAGTGTACAGGTGTTCCTTGTATAACACGGTTAATTCGTTCTGTGTAGTATCGAAAGCGTGTTATACGAGACTTTTTTAAAAATAACATTTTTGCTTATTTTTAATACTATATAATTAGCATGAGAAAAATTAGGTTGATATGTATTGCATTATATTGAAACCGTTTTCCATGTTATATCGAAACCGTGTTATACAAGACTTAGAAATAATGTAAATCAAGGGATGTGTACCATGTTATATCGAAACCAAGTTTCATAAAAACAAAGTAAAAACTTATTAAAGTTATCAACCATTAACAGAATGTATTAAACAAAAATGAATTCTATCTTTTTTAAATATGACATTCGAGTTACATAAAAACCTTGAAATATTAAAATGAAGTATAAATACTACCGTGAAGTAAGTTTCGTACCGTGTAATATCAAAACCGTGTTATAATAACTGCAAATTTGGTACCGTGTAATATTGAAACTGTGTTGTAGAAGTACCCTGTTATACGAGGGACGCCTGTACACATTTCTCTTCTGATGCATTTGTGCTCTGAAGGAGTCTAAGAAATGTCAGGAGAAACATCAGCCAGAAGCATCCTCGATGGACAAGAGACTACAAGCCTGGAAAGTTGTAATAGTATTGACCCTTGCAGTTAAAGTCTTAGTTCCACTAAAAAACGTCATTGGTTCTGCATAATTATATCAACACACCCTACTGCTTACTGATTGGCTGTCATTTATACCATCATTAGAAATTACTTTTTGCCAAAGAGAAGATCATGATTTGTTAATAGGGCTGTTACTTAAAATGCAACAGGAAAGCTGTCACTGGTATTATAAAAGCAATGGCAACATCTGAATGCAGCAAGATGACTACAATATTTTTCCTGGTTATTATGGCCGATGTAAAATCAGCATCAAGAAATATCTCCCAATTTTAAAACTATACTTTCCATTAAAAATCCTTTTTTTAAGTAGTAAATTTTTAAAAAAACATTTTGTTTATGGTAATATGTGTGTTGCCATTTCAAAATTTTTAGTTTTCTAATGATTATACAGGGTGTCCAGCAAAGGACTCCCTGTTTTCAAAATTAAATATCTCAAAAACAAAGGTCGATAGTGAAATAAAATAAACAGTATATTTATTGTGAAGCCCATAAAATCATATACAGGAACTTTTAAATTAGTTTTAAAAATTTGCCAACAGGTGGCGTTTCACGCTGTAATTGCAGTAGAAGTCTCCATAAATAATGCTGCGAAAAGGTTAGTTGTTTCAGCAGCGGCTTAGCCTCTCAGATATGCTTACATATACACTAGAAATTATCGTCCAACCTCTTCACAGCACTATTTGTGGAGACTTATATTGCAATTACAGCATGCAGCACCACCTGTTGGCAATTTTTTAAACTAATTTCTGAGTTCCTGTATATGATTTTTATGGGTTTCACAATGAACATACCATTTATTTTATTCCAATATCGTCCTTTGTTTTCGAGATATTTAATTTTCAAACCAGGGAGTCCTTTGCTGGACACCCTATATATATATATATATATGTGTGTGTGTGTGTAACAATATAAATCATCTTATATTTTTATTTTATATGGTGCTGATTTTACACCAATAATTTTAACAATTGCTTACTGATTGGTTATAATTTATACAGCACAAAAGGAAAAAAAATCGCCCAGAACATCATGACTTGTTAATTAGGTTATGATATAGGATTGAGCAGGAAAGCTTGTTGTTGATGTATGTAAAGCACAAGCAAGTTTATTAGCAACTGCGATGACAACTACACGTGTTTTGTCTGTTTGAAAACCAGCATTACACTGAATACATTTGTATTATCACTTATATTTATTTTATCATATTATATTAAACATTTTAAAAATATGTATATTTGTGGCAAGTGATAAGAGTTAAAAACTAATATAATTACAATAGATTTTTATCTTAATAGAAAATACTTCAAGTAATGGCTTAATTCCTGCTCATAGACATTAAAAAAATTATTTCATTGAGTTTTTCTTTTGAACCCTAACCTAAAAAAGACATTTTATCAGCAATACATATATACACAGAGCCAAATTTCTAGATGGTACAGGTAGACAGTTGCCTAACACAGCAAATTTACTTTTTACTATCCTTAAACAAAATATCCGTACATTTCTTTTTTACGACAATTTTTTTTAAAATAATAACTAGAATAATTTTTATCTATTGCATTGCTCCAAGGCCAAACACTAATAACTTGCTCCAAGCCACAAAAATATTAATAAAATCAGCTTTTTTGCTTACCATTGACTTTTAATTTGGGAACTCTGCTTTTAGATGTTTTTACTTTAGTCAATTTTTCAAGGTTAAGGAGGGTCTGCTTTTTTTTTATTTTTCCGTATATAAAAATATATTGTTGTAAGATGTTGCTTAATTCAAACACAATTTAAACATTGTAGCTGCTATTGTTAAACACAAAGATGACTGAATCTCTTTATCAAATTTGTTTGTAAAGTTATGCATCCAACTTCACAAGAATTCTACAATATCATGCATGCTTGCTTATTATATGAAGTGCGACAAATCTATCTGCATTTGTAATATCATGTTAAAAATAGAAGTTACTCTTAGTCTTCCCTGGATGCGATGGATTGCGCTTCAGATATATTTTTCAAGTAGAATTCAAATCAATATTGTTCAAACTAACAACATAAAATGTCTTCATGTCATTGCTGCAAAGTGATAACGATTATCAAACTGTAAAGCTTTGTGCAATTTTTTTCATTTCACTGTCTTTCAAAATTATTTTAGATGTTACCAGAACTCTCAATAGAGATAAACAAGCAATCATATTTTCAAGATAGGATTTAAAATGTAACCTAATTGAATACTCAACCGAAAGGTGGAAACATGCTCTTAAAAATTCTTTATAGAATTGTTTGTGATTGCAATATTATGTGATAAAAAATATTTATGGAACATTAAAAGGCATCAATTCCATTTCAAATGTAGCATTTTTATTACCATTTCATCAAAAATAAAAAAGTAAGAGCTGATAATTTGGTTTCATTTCATGGATATATTTGAGAAATATGGTGGAACCTTGATTACCCATCTCCTGATTTAACATTTTTCTTGCTTAACAGTCCAGCCAAACCTCTCATTAAATAAATTCAATGTAACTCACAACCACAATACCTTCAAACTGTGACTGAAGCTGCTCTGGCAATATAGAATGAATATAATATATGATATTGTACTCATAAACAATATTGGATACAATATCATATACATGATTGAAGCAAAATATCAGATTATTACTTAGTTTAAATAAAATATGCCTTGCTTCAATGTATCAATTCTTAGGTCCTAATCAATGACGAATAATCGAGGTTTTACTGTTATTGACATTCCTTTTCTCTCAGCTTGACGTACATCACGCAGTTGTTGAAAATTCTACAAAAGGTTTAATATGTCAGGATCATAACTAGTTTTGTTTAACTTGATATGTGCCATGATGTAAAATAGTGTAAGTTTTTGTACTTTTTTTTTTTTTTTAAAGATCTTAAAAGTTCCCTTTATAATCATAGTTTTCTAATAAAACTCTTATTTAAAAAACTCCTTCAACAAAAATTCTACGAAGTTCGATTTTTATGCTGGCTTTACAGCTTGCAACAAGAGCCCAATCTTGGTTGTTTTTCTGCACATATCAGTGGTTCTAATAGTAATTAACATGCCTTCATTTAGACTGATTGGCCTAGCATTTATTTCAGTATTATAAATCACTTTCATTTTGTAGCTATCAAAGCTATAAATATAAAAACAGCATTTAGTGTTTCCCAAAACGCAATTTATTTATTGTATCCTAAATTTATTTCATATAAAAAGTTTTTCTGAAAATAAAGACAAATTTATTTTTGTAGTTGTCACAAGAACACCCTTAAGAGTTTACAACTTTTTTTTTAATCTAATATATATATATATACTAGCTGACCCAGCCACGCGTTGCTGTGGCAAAGAAGTTGGATTAAAATAAACTTTTTCTCATTATTTTGATAGAATCAAATAAATATTTTTAATAGAGCTTAAAATAGTATAGCCGACTTTAAAACATATGAGATTGATAATGGGCGTGATTCAATGTAAAAATGATTCGTAAATGTACCTGGAAAATTATGGACAGCTGATGTGGCCAATTTCTGCCAGTAACATGTCATGCCAAAACCCGGAAAAGTTTTCCGATAAAAGTTAATAACCTTCCTGAAATTATCTCGGAAGCCTCTTGAAAAATTCGAAGATCTTCCCATTTGAAGCTAGACGTGTTTCTGGACATTTAGTGTAAACTTAGGAAGGGATAAAAAAAAAAGCTTAGCACCTTTCTGATTTATTAAGGAACATCTATAAGCAGTAATGCAAACATAGCCAAAGCTTAGCCAGAATTGCAAGCAAGTATCGAAAATTTTTACTCAGTAATGTTTCGGATTTTTTTTTTTTACAGTGCAGGCTGAAGAAAGTACTTATTGAATTCAGTAAGTACTAATTAAATTTTCTATGGAAAAAGCACTATACTTACGCTTAGTAAATTTTGTAAGTATGACTTTGGTCAAAAAAAAGCAAAAATAACTTGAAATTGATAGTAAATATTGAAACTGATTGTAAAATAACCGAATGTAGAAACTAAGCGTAAACCACCATACACTTTTAGATTCTACACTACATTTTATTCACCTCTGCTTTCTCTATAGTTTGTAATCAATAACTTCTTTACAAAATACAATAACTAAATTAAAAACATATAAAAATTAAATTTTTTCAATGAAGTAGATAACATTGACTTCGAACTATTGTTTCTATTATTTGAAAACTGAAAACTGTCTAAGCACTAAGTTGTGCACAATGTTCTTGTTTAATGACTTTTGCTAATACGAAAAGTATGATAACTTTCCACTTGTGAGTAGGCGATATATGGTTGCTCATGAGAGAAATATTTATGTTTCAAGTCCGAACCGAAAGAAGACATTGTTTGTTCTTGAAATCTATTTATGGTCTTTGCAAAAGCTAAACGAATCAAAAATTAAAGCCTTTCAAATGTGTTCGAAAATTATGACGCTATTAATGGATTACGTGGCAACACTAACATTTCTCCTTTAAACTTTCCCGTCAAAATTGTTGACTTTTGATGAAGAAACGTGTACCGTTGCGTAATTTAGGTGGGTTTAAATCGCGAAAAAGAATAAATTGTTGAGCCAATTTTCAACCGGAAATCGTAGTCGCATTCCTGGTGTATCCAGGGAATTTAAAACTTCAGTTGGAATGTTTACTGCTTTGTTTTCAACCACAACTGTATAGGCTTGTTCAGCATCAATGGGAGCTCTTTTTTTCCAGCCAACAGTAATGGCTCATTATTCGCAATAATTGTAGCTAAGACAGCGTCATTGCTCTGTTGTTATATGTTGAAAAATCAGTGCTAACTAAGTCGGTCGCCCAACTATTAAGTGACGGCATATCATAATATCTAAGTGGCAAATTTGAAATTGAAACGCAAAAACCTTCAGTTAAAACTAAAGCTTCATATTCATCTCTGGTGTAAAATCTGGATTTGGATATTTGTGTGTTTGTTAAACTTTATGAAATACGTCTTCAAACGTGAAAGTTATATAGTTTCTCCTTAAAAAATGATGATTGTGTTGGATAGTATGTCGTCAAAATTGTTTTAAACAGTTGACGAATACTGTTTCTTCTTATATCAAACCTGCATTAGAAAGTGTCAACTCCCAATAACTTTGTGCGACCAATAAATATAATGTGACATGCATCGGGATATGTATTTGACAGTCCACAATTGACGATCCACAAATATTCCTGTCTGTACGGGAATGTTTACCGAAAACAAAACTGCTACACAACCAGCGCGATTACAGAGGCAATTATGATTTTAAAAAAATTAAATTTATCTGGGAATAGACTCTTAATTAGTTCACTTTTCGTCCCAACGGCAGTGTAGAAATTTCCTGGCTATTTGTTGTACTGTATATTTTGATACAGTTCAGTTTCACCGTTTCCAATATCCAGCAATTGCTTAGAAAATACTTGTGGGATTAGATTATTTTGCGTTTATACTCGCATGTTCATGGCCAATCGCATTATCTTGAGATTACGCTATAAAAACGATTGTTTCAAACATGCGTTGATTTCATCGGAATAACTGGTAAAGTCTCCCGGAAGTCCCCAATAAGTATTCAGACAATTTCACTGAAAATTTATCGTTGCCGTTCAAATCTTGCATCCCCTGATGTGCTTCGAATGCTCATCGTCATAGATGAGATGTTTTAGAACTAAACAATAAATTCACACTATTAGTGTATAATTAATATTTAATTTGCAATAAAAAATTATTAAATTATCCTATCTTTTAGTTGGCTGTAAAAACGATTGTTTTAAACATGTGTTGATGTTAATCGGAATAACTGGTAATGTCTGCCGGAAGTCCCCAGAGAGTGTTCAGACAATTTCTCCTAAAAGTTTATCATTGCCGTCCAAATCTTGCACAATCCTATGATGTTCTTCGAATGAATGCTTTTACTCATGAACCATAGTACACTTATCCCAAATTATAATTTTACTCTCTTGCAACACTACAGCCATTCCACTTTTTTTTTCTTTAATGTTACACATTGCGTTTAGTTTGTTATGAATATCTAATAGGTAACTTTAAAGTTGAATGTGCTGTTCGTCTACATCTAAAAAAAGTAGCAGCAATGCCTGACGATGCAATTGTCACTGCAATTTTCTGTTGCGAACGTATCTTTGCAAGAATCAATGATATTAAAAATTTCTTGGGGAACAAAATAAAGAAAATAATTGTTTTCCGCTTAAATTCACTAACCTTCAGGAAATTAACCTGATCTATTTTTAAAGAATTCAGTAGTCTTCTTGGTTAAAGGCAGTTATGATTCTGGCACCTTCAGAGAAGCCTAACGCAGGTTTAATATTATAGCCTGGAAACTTCCTGCTTTTCTAAGAAAGCTCTCAAAGCATTAATGCACGCATTGCCAACGCGAAGACAGACTCTGAAGCACGTTGCTCGAATGTAACTGCTCTGCAACTCTTGCAAAACTTCGTGATCCAGATATCTTTTCGCACTCATTGGCTGTCGAGTCAATCTGGACGAACCGTAATTGCTCTGAAACCGATACACCTATTAAATACGTTTAGTTAATCTTGATACTGGTGGAGAAAAATATTTTTCACAACGGTGTGAAATCTGCAATTCGTAGCAATTCAAGGAAACGTTTTGAAAAATATAGTTGATTTTCTCAGGAAGTGAATAATAACCTGTAATATCCCGAAACGTTATATGGAAATTCTAAGCAACATTTCTGAATTTTTTTATCATGGTGTTTTTATTAGTAAGTCATGCGATGTTAGTTATATCGATTAATTAACTTACACCGCCATCTATTAAGAATTTTTAAAACTAAACAAATAATTCACACTATTATTGCATAATTAATATGAAATTTGTAATAAAAAATTATAAAAACTATCCTATCTTTTAAGTTGGACCAAATGACACATAGATATGAAATTTGAGAAAAATCGGTTGAGTAGTTTCGGAGTTTACCCCGAACAAACATCGTGACACGAGATTTTTATATATATAGATATATGCACAAAAATGTCAAAGTTTGTCCTATTTGAGAGTACCCTTATTGTCATGGAGGTTAGGTTATCTGATGGCCACAATGATATTACCATTTTTTTCCTTTAAAAGAACCTCTTTAATAGATTATTTAAAAATTATTTGACATTACTTTTTTTATTTTGGAAATTAGTTACCACACCTGATATATGATCAACAAAGTACTGATATATATATATATATATATATATATATATATATATATATATATATATATGAACAGTTTTCTCTAAATTTTTGATGAATAAAGGGGTTCAAGAATCATTTTTCCAACTATGCAACACTTTATAAACTAAGATTATTCATCTTAATATGATTTCCATTTGTAAGAGAGATGAAAACATGCTATTTTGAAAATATCACGTTAACGATGTAATTTCTCATAGGCAGATTGTCAATTTTTAAAAAGTTTTAGAATCCTTAATTAAATCTTCTGTGAATATTTAATTTGAACTAAATGCATGCTAACTTCAGCAATTGCACACTGGTTTAAAAGACCCCTCAACTGACAATTTATCTCAATGTTAGAGACAGCAGCTCTTTGAATACTCATTTCGACACACACACCAAGATATTCTATATAACACTTTTTAAATAAAAACACAAAATGTTTCAGAGATGTTTATTGCTAATATGAAAATCTTATTGAATATTTTTTATATGTACATCTTTTAAATTCTTCATAAAAATAATTTTATATACAATAGATATAAATAGATAATATGATAAATATCACTTTATATATTAAATTAAAGACAGACAAAAATTTATAACGTTTTATAACTACACTGGGTACAAATACAAGAAAAACACTGATTACTTGTTCCAACTAAGGCAGGCTTTTTGCCAATTCAACAAACAAAACACTTTTTTAAAAACTAAATTAAGCAACAGACCCAATCCATAATTGAGATTCTGTGAACAAAAGAACAGATTGTCAAGCTGGATAACATTCAAAAAGTTTGTAAGATTTCCTTGGTGCAAATAAATATATTTTGTTAGCATGTGATTAAACAAATCTCCATTCATTAACCCTTTTATCTGTAGAGGGCTTTTTTTTTCAATGTAAGGTGGGGTGACTGTAAGCCCAATATTATAATTCTTGTGCATTCCACAAAATTTAACAAATTATAGTATAGTGTGCCTCTGCCTCTGATAAGTTGCAATATGACCTTGAAATAAAGCTCTAGATCAGCGGTTGCCAACCCTTTTATTGAAAATGGTTACCAAAAAATCAAGTCTTAGTCGCCAAAAGTGGCGATCATGTGTTTCTTTATTTCAGATTCATATCTGATATTGTGCTAAGACAACATGTTTCCAATCCTGAGACTTTTAGCGCATTAGTCAAATCCATCTTGGCAACATAATTTTGAGTAAATTCCCTTAAGGTTTTTTTTTTTCACTGAATATATCGTCACTTCAAAGCAATAGTAGGATATCTTATTGTTATTCTTGGTATTAGATGTCTCACTGTTGCTCTGAGATATATATTTTTAAAAATTACCATCAAAAAATCAAAAGTGGCTACTACTTTTTGAGATTCAGGTAGCCAGTGGCTACTATTCAGAATTCTTAGTCTAGAGCTTTACCTTGCCAATGTTTCCCTTTTTTTGAGCAGTTTCAGTGAAAATGGACATGTTATTGTCCTTTATTGTTATTGGTGTAGATTTCAGTTGGAATACTGTTGCATATCTGAAATAACCAAACTCAACTCAGCCCTTTCCCTATTAAAAACCTAAAAATATTCAAAAATCATAAATGTTGTTAAGGTCATAGCCCAACATATCAAAACTACACTATAGGAAAATTTCCAATGATTTTTGTCTCATTTATATATATATAAATACACCTCAAACTAGAGCCGTTATATAGATAAGCCAGCGCATCAGCTTAATTTAGCCATTTTGGATCAGATTTTTCATTGTTGCACAGCTAAGGTTACCACATCAAAGTTTTAGATTTCCCCAAATTTAGCGAAAATAATATTTTATTTTATAACAATTCACGTGTCACTAATAATTGCTCACAGTGAACAATCACCAAACACGATAACTCGTCAGAAAAGACAACCATTCAAACACCCACTCTGATCCAAAAAGGCTAATCTTAAGCTGATGCGTCGGCCCGTATTATATAGGGGTCTTACCTAAAACAGTATCATAAGAGAAACATCTACTTATAAACCCATATTTTGTCGCCTCAGAGCAACAGTAAGACATCTAGGCCTAGAAACAACTATAAGATACCCTACTGTTATTATGGGGCGACAATATGTAAACGCTACAAAACATTTGAATTCAAGTTCAATTCTTCTGAAGTTAATACACAATACCTCTCAAGTTGATGGTTAAGGCAGCATCTAATATTCATTGAATTGCATAATAGTTTTCCTGATTTTCTCCTGTTCAATATGACTCTACTCATTATAAAAACATTGCTTCATTTTTAAGCACACATATTTGATTGCTAATTCTTGCGTACATTCTTATTCTGCTCCCTTTACAAATTCTTTTTTTCTTCCTTCCCATTCATAGAGTAAAGAAATTTACATAGAGAGGCCCCGCCTAAGGTAAAAAGTCGATGAAATTGAAGCCGGAATTATGGGATACAGCGGTGCAATTATGGGTGGGGTTATAATAACAATCAAATAAAGTAGCTGGCAGATTGGTTTACATTTTAATTGGTGTTGTATTGCAATTTCAAAAACGCCCCTCATAAACTTGCAACAATACCTAAGTTTTAACAACTAATTGAGATTTAGTAATGGAATGTATTGAATGAAACTGTATCTCAAGATATTTAGCAAGAAGCTAAGGATCTTGGGATACAGCGGTGCAACTTCCGGCTTCAATTTCTTAGTATAACAGAGCCTCTCTAAGTAATTTCTTCACTCTATGTTCTCATTTCACTTTTTGATCAAGATAAACTTCTTAAATTTATAAATTAAGAAATCTATAAACCTTATCAGACAAGTATACATACAATTATATCACAAAAAAAAAAAAAACTAAGCCGCACCTTGCCTTAAATTTCAATTGTTTATTCAAAGGTCATAAAAATCATAATTCAGTTCTGAATGAGATAAAATATTATAGTGTCATCTAAAAATAACTCATCTAATTTTAGAAATTTATACAATATGAAGTCAAAAGTTCTAAAAAATTAAAATATGGAGAGGGGGGAGAGCAATTATGAGTTATATTCACCAGAGTTAATTTTAAACTAAACAAGAAAATAGCAATTCATTCAAAATTGAAATACAAAAATGAAGTTTATATTATGTATAAAATATCTGGCACATTAATATTTATGTAGGAATTATTTGAACAAAACTTTATATAACAGTTAATAATTCACAAGCTTTTAATGCCCAGATACAGATAAAACCAAAAACGGAATAAAATTTTATTAAAAATATTTTATCTTTTCTTAACTCTGATAAACTGAAATGATACATATTCTTACAAAAATTATTATTTTAATTGAGAGTTTTGAACTTTCATAAGATTGCCATTACTTCAATTTAAAAAATCGTTCAAAATTGATCCATCACCTGATTTGTCAATGTGTAATTTTTTTCTGAAAAGGATGCCTCAAAATACCCAATACATTAACAAGACCATTACGAAAAGACCAAGGGTCTCCAACATTCTTTGCCCAAGGACCACATTGTAAATTTTTGGAGGCGAGGTGGGCCGACAATCCAACAATATTTCAGTCAAATGATCTAGTTAGTGCTAAGTCCCACCCATACACGCCCACAATTTTTTTTAAAGTACTAAGCGCTCAGCAGAGGATTTTTGAGTTTTTCTATGCTTAGTTTTTGTTAAAAATGCTTAAAAGGAAACATACACAGTGAAATCCAGTTACATCAAATACCAATACAGTCAGTCTGCTTAAGCGAATATCAATGGTTCCGACACATCTTATTCGATTAAGCGGAACTTTCAGCAAACTGGGGGTTTTAGTGTACCTGATCTTTTTCTAACAACATTTTAGAATTTTGAAAAACAAAATGGAATCCTTTGTAAGAATATGGGGAAGGGTTTGAAAAATCTTACGTATCTTTACATGGAGAAGGGGGAGGGTTCAAAAGTTGCCAAAATCATCCTTCAATGAATTTCCTCTTATCTATACACAAGAACATTTCTTGCCACTTTTATGAAATTACATTGCATTTTTCCTACTTATGTTTTTTTAACCTCACATGGTGAAAACATTGTTGAAAATCACATAACACCCAAACTCATGTACAAACTATATTGTCCTACCTAAAACAGTGCATTATTTTCCTGATCCACAGTATTCTCGAGATCTCATGTGTTACAGAATAACATAATAAGAGTCTATGCTTAAGAATTTTTCTTCAAAATGTGGGTAAATTATCAACACAAACCAAAATATTTCATCGAATACATTTCATCAACACTTCTGCCAATTGTGAACATTTTTTTGCATAACGTCAAAGAAAAATATGTAAAGATATTTCATCAGCATAAAACAAAAATCTAAAAATATTAGCTATATTGCATAGGAAAAACGGGACCTGTGCCCAACAATATAAATATTTTTTGCCTCATCAAGCTATTTTATCACTTAATACAATATTACTTTTTGTTGTCTCTTTCAAGAAAATTCATGCAAACAAATATGAAAAGCCAATTATATTGGTTCCTGATTTTCATATTAGAACTGACAGAATGCAACCATATCTTTCTTGTCACTTTGTTATACCCACAGTTACACCTTTAAAACTGAAAGAATACAAACCCACAATTTTCTAATTACAAATTCAAATCCTTATTTGAAATGAATGTCAACCATACATATTCCTAGTTACAAATTTAAATCCTTACTTAAAGAAGTGCAACCACATTTTTTAGTCACCAATTTCAATTCTTTTTTTTTTTTTTTTTTTTTTTGTGCACTTTTCATTGTTATAAGATCGAATAGAACGTGACATGACTTTAAAAAAAGTGTTCTCTTCCTAGCTGTGCAGGATACTTTTTCACTCTTCTTTTGGCATGCATCTATTCATATACAATGTATTATTATAAAACATACAATAATGCATCACATTTTCAAACTATGTATCAGTTTGTATTTCTTTATCTACCATCTCCGGTCCATTCAAAGGTTTTTGCAAGGATCCGTAAACCTTGCTTATTTCCAGAAGTTCTAGCAGACCTTTGTTCTCAGTAATCAACTCAGTCAGCTTTTCTTGCTCTGTAACATGGTTGTGGTCATCCATTTTGATAGATTTTTTCATCACATCTGCAATTTCACAAATGCTGTCGGCCATTTTTTGTAATTCCTGGAAATAAAACCAAAAGAGTGATTTATTTCCATCTTTCGGACACTTTGTGCTAAGGAGAGAAACTTCCCGGTAATAATATTTTGCAGATGGTTCTCATGAAGAAGAATATTCATCTAAAATTCAGTTCAAATAGACCAGGGTTTTCAGAGGCGTAACTTGGCCACCTGAAGTGGGATGGGGGGAGGGCAAACTTTTTCTTAAAGGTAAATTTATTTGATTCATATTCTGCCATCCAATTAAAACAATGTAAGAGACATTCTTTTCAGTGGCACACCAGAAAAAAGTTTTTCGGGGGAGGGAGGGGGACATATGGAAAAAGGGGAGAAATTTTGCGATATGACAGGAAAGGTGGGTTCTCAAACAGAAAAATTTTGAAACTTGTAGCTTTAAAAACGCAATTTTAGATTTTGTTCGCTGATGTTAGGGGAACAAAATATACAAGGGTGTCAGCGGAAATTTCTAGAAATTGAAGCTTTAAAAACACAATTGTAGGCCATATTCATCTATATTAGGGTAAGGGATGGAGCTTAGGAACTGTCCCCAATTGATTTTTTTTTTTTTAGTCAAAATCAATTCTTCCTCCCCTGCAAGTTTTTGAAATTGAAGTTTCAAAAATGTAATTTTAGACAACTGTTGAAGATTTTATGGGAAGAAGATCGTGAAGCTCTTCCCTGATAAACTTTTCAAAATTAAGGTGCTAAAAACAAAAGCAATGTTTTATATTCAGACAGAGATTTTTAAACTTAGGTTTCTTAAACGTGTAGTTTAAGAAAACTAATGGGGTTTCTTAAACGTGTAGTTTAAGAAAACTAATGGGGTTTCTTAAACGTGTAGTTTAAGAAACCTAATGGGGTTTCTTAAACATGTAGTTTAATAAACCTAATAGCTTATGATATTGGAGAAAGGCGGTATAGGAACCCTTGAACGGTATTTTCTGAAATTCAAGTCTTAAAAATGGGATTGTAAGTCCATATTTTGATTAGGACCAGTAATTTTTCGAAATTAAAGCTCAAAAAAAAAGCAATTTTAAGCAATTTTCGATATTGTTCAGTAATTGAGGGCTTTCTTCTGGAAAATTTGAAATTGAAGACCTGAAAACAAAATTTGAGATGCTCCATGATACTTCCGGTGTGTGGGGGGGGGAGGGGGAACTTCGGAGGGGCAACAGTATTTTCTTATTTTCAGGCGAACTAGAAAAAAAAAAGAGAAGAAATAGGACGGGAGGGCGGCGATTAGCTGATCAATGGAGCTGTAACTTTTAAATATATTTAATTCAAAGATTTATTTTTTAAAGAAATTAAGATTTCCCCTAACATTACTATTAATTTATAAAAATCACTTTGTTTTCCAAAGACGTATTCTTATCTTCTCATCAATAATTAACAGGATTCGTACGCTCCTTCAAAACTCCTCCAATACTCCTTCATTTAGGAAATTTTTTGGAGGGCCCTTCAAACTCCATCATTTTGGTTTTCATTCCTTCAAAACTCCTTTTTTTTAGTTCATGCATACATAATATTCCTCTATGCAAGTAACTTAAAATCCTTCGATCGGCAACTTAACTTTGTCACAAGGGCAAAGGTATAAGCACGATTTTAATCTGGTATATTTCTTTTTTTATATAGGTGTGATTTACAAATTGACCGTACAAGTCATAAAAGTTGAAGGGGGAAATATTAGATGACTAAGACATTTCATAACTGAAGTAAAACATGCTTAAATGGTGCTCGGCTGTTTTTTTTTTTTTTTTTTTTCAAGTTTTATGATTATTGTGTTTTCCTCCACCACTCTCTCAGCAGCAAAAGTCAGGTTGTCTAATTATTATTTAAATATTTAAAAATACATAAGTAGCTATACTATATTAAGTGGTTGTTTTTAAAAACAATTGTTTAGTATGTGCAGTTATGATATTGTCAAAAGGATCATCCACAAGTGATGTCATGCCTTGAGGGGGAGATCATAGATCTTTAAAAGGGATAGATAGGCCTTTCTCCTACAGCGCAGCGTATTTCGCCCAGAGAACGTGGGGTCATCATGATTCTTCCGAGAATCACGTGATCAAGGGACGTCGTGTCTCCCTCTTCTCGGGCAGCAGTGATATAACAATGCGAAGCGTCGTTAAAAGTCTAGGATTGTCTGAAGATTTTTCATTATACTTATGTGAGAAATCTCTATATGTGTGAATCTGAGATTTTCTAGCGAAAGAGGGTTTGATTAATTTTATTAAAAAATAAAGACATACTGAGTCTAGCAGAAATCTTTCTTTCTGCTAAAGGCAAAAAAAGTCCCCATGCAGAGTCGAAATTAAGAATATTTTGAACAATTTATTGTAGATGCCGAGCATTATATTAAATCACTAAAAACAAGCGATGGAAAATTAGTTATAGTATGTCCGCGAAAAACTGGATTTTTAGGTTTCCTAATTTCTATGAAAAGTGTGCTGGGAGCATATGAAAAGTATGTAGGTGCCCGAATTCCAGTTCTAAACTGCATAATGACTTATAAGCTTACTCAGGATCACCTTGAAACTTTTTTCAGTGCAATCAGGTTGAGGGGGGATTCAACAATAATCGTCGGACAATTTCGAAGTGCGAAAAAAGATTATTCATTCATACGAAAATTAAAGAGTCTAGTTCTTCAAATTGCGCTGATTTTGACAACCTTCAAATGCTAAGATTAAATTTGAAACGTCACAAAAATGCTTTGAAAGAAAGCCTTTTCTTCCGATTCCTTTGACAACGATTTGGAAGATTCAGAAATCATCTCAATTAACATGACGCAGTATATTAATGATCTCTCTGACTACGCTGGATTTTTTGTCCGGCAAGTGCACTCTGTTGTGAACTGCGACGACTGATGATGATAACTTATTATACTATATAAGTATGTTATATAAGTATGATAACTTATTGCAAGATTGCAGCCATTGAAATAAGTACTTTTATGTAGAACAACTGAGCGAGAATGAAAAAGTTTTGGGAGTAAAACATAAAAATATAATGTTACTCATGAAACTACAAGAGTTATGAGAAAAATTTCGAATTCCGTTTTTTAGCCTACTTTCCCAGTAAAAGTCAGAAAAAGGAGAAAAAAGCATGAAAAAAGGCTTAATGCATCTTAAAAATACCGCAAAAAACAAAAAAAAAGTCAAAAATAAATGAAATAATTAAATAAATAACGAAAAATTAAAAATTGGAAAGTAGGGTATTGAGATGGGGAAAAATGTCTGTCCGTCCGTCGGTCTGTCTGTCTGTTCCCCCCTAATAGCTTTTGAATGAATAGTCCGATTCGAACAAACTTTTTTTTTGTTCGAAAGATCTCGGCGAGGACACCTCATTCCCATATTTCACTTTTTGATTTGAACTATTTTTTGTTCAATTTTGAACAGTTAAAAAAACTTAACATTAGCGCCTTCGGGGAAATTCAAGGCAATTCCGAACTGTGAGGCGAATTTGCTTGAAACAAACTTTGTAGGGAAAAGCTTTTGATGAAAAACTTAAACATAAAATATATTTTTGATTTGAACAATTTTCCGTTCAATTTTGAACAGTTCAAATCCCTTAACATTAGCGCATACGGGGAAACTGAAAGTCAATGTAGATTCCGTACTTGAAGGCGGATTTACTTCAAACAAATTTTGTTGGAAATAGCTCTTGACGCCAAACTCCAGATTCCGACCCCGAGAATTTAGGGGCACCCGACTCCGACTCTTGTACCCGACAATTAATCGGACTCCGACTTCCCGACTTCGATTCTGACTTCGTGGCTTTGGCAAAAATTTATACACTGAGGACAAATGACTGACTCCGATTCTTGGATATTCGACTCCGACTCCTTTATCCCAAAATGAGATTGACTCCGACTCCGACTTCGCAGCTATGGTTTTAAGTGTGAAATACTTATTGTTGATATGACTTGTTTTTATTTTCACGCTAAAGTTTTAATTTAGGTATTCAGTTTTCGGCGAATAAACTCGAAGTCATTTATGTTTCTACATAAAGATATGCGCAGACGATTTTTTTTTTTTTTTGACAATGAAAATTATTTCTTTAAGTTGACATTTTATTGTTTTTATTTATTTTGGTAAGTGCATTAATTCATTTAAAAAATTATTTTTTGGCAACAGAGGAAGAAGAAACAATTTTTTTTTTGTTTATATGATGTATTTATTTCAATGAGCTTATTAATTTTAATTATAATTTTTTCGTTTTGAAAGCTGTTAAAGAATTTTTTTTAATGGAAAAAAGTGTATTAGCTGCTTTGTTTACAAGGTGCTGCTATTTTATTTGTTCGTTTTTTTTTTCTTAATTAGATGAGTGAGGAATATTTTATTCCTAGAAATCAGTTAAAGATATTAAAAAAATGTTTGAAACAATTTGCGATTTTAGCTATTTTTGAGAATATTGATCAGGTACTAGAAAGTAGTATGGGTATACGGGAAAGTAGGCTCGTTTAGTTCCAGTCGGAACTTCTTGTTCTATGTTTAGATAAGCATATGTTGCAAACAGAAGCAGCAGATTTTCTCGTTAAAAAGTTTATAAAATTAATCGTTACTAAAGATTTAAGCGTTATAATGTATCGCGCAGTCAATTCAAACAATGAAAATAATTCACAATACCAATAAGTAGGGAAGTAACAAAATTAATATTGTTAATAGACAATAATCACTAATTTTCTTCACCCTCGAGTTTAAATTGTCAAAATTACCATATTCTGTGGGACGAGAAAAAAAAGAAGAAAAGAAAAATTAGGGAGGGGGCAGAAGTCAAATGACCATTCATGTAGCTTATAATTGCAAATGAATTTATTTACTGAGTACTTAAAAAAAAACACTGAAGTTGCTTAAAAATTAGGAGCAAACCAAAGTTATTGGTTTGGCTAATATAGTGTTGGTGCGAAACACATGCGAATATTAGAATCTTATTTAATTGAGTTGATATTCGATACTATTTACATTTGTATTTCTAATTGGTTTATGGTTTTAGATAGGGTTTTATGTTAAATTGTTGCACTGGCTTCAAAAGTTGTGGGGAAAAGCACGCATTGAAACTATTTATCTGTATTTGAAAAATTTGATTGAAATAAAAGAAAATTTATAAGGTCAATTTTTGTTCAAGATTTTTGAAGACATCTATTTCTACTCAGTATTTAAAGCACTTGAAAAAAAAGTTTAAATAGCTTGTGCGCCTGCTTCAAAAGTTATGATGGGAAAATATCTAATGAACCATTCCATGAAAAAGCTGTCATTTTGTCCCGCATTTCATTAAAAAGTAATAACTTAAAAAGGTAACAAAGAACATTTTTTGCAAAAGTACAACAAATACATTTGCGATTTCCTAATGAAAAAAAAGTTACCTTTTTTAATTATTTTTAGTGAAAAATATGAGGTGTTACGTGAGGGACAGAGTGTTCCCTTTTTCTTTAATAATGGGTAAAATGCTTTAATTGAACCCATGATTAAAGGTTGGTTTAACCCATGCATAAAGCATTTAACTCATGGGTTAAATGCTTTAATTTCCCTTAATTGTGCAAATGATCGCAGCGCAAAGTGATTCTCTTCAATAAGGGAAACAGTTTCTTGTGAGGGGTGTCCCTTGATCACGTGATGTCCAATGGGGGATGTTGACGCGCGCTCTGAGGAGAAAAGTGGGGAGAAGGCACATCTATTCTATTTTAAGATCTATGGGGGAGATGGGTTCATGAAATTGTGACAAGGGGAAGAGAGAGGGTGACAAAAAGTGACATCACATAGTTATCGTAACACTAGCTGCGTTCACAACACACTTTTCGACCCAGTAAATCCTCGCTCTGGCTCTGCAAAAAACCGATTGAAAAATTCCTCGTTTCCATGTAAAAAGAGGTTTCCAATTGTGACATAGAAAGCAAATTCTACCCAGCATCCTCAGCGGCCAGTAGACGAACTTGTTTCGTGTAATGCATTCTGGGTAAATTTCCGCATTGCCCCCAGAAGCAAGCAGGAGGAGAAAAAATCCACATATACCCCACAAATAACCGGAATTCGGTGAAAAGCAGGTTTTTTCCAGGGTCGAAAGAGTCCATGGAAGTGGCACTAATATGTTTATAAAGAATATGACATGTGACAAGAGGAGGAGTAAGGTGAAGTATGACAAAGGGGGTAGGGGGTCAAATAAGTTGAAAATAACCGCGACATCATTTAAAGACAGCCTATTAGAATTCCTTCAAAATCTCATTTTACTCTTTCAAAACTGCCCCAATACTCCTTCATTTTATTTTGGAAATTGAGTACAAACCCTGATAAAGAATACCTTTGAAAAACATTCAACTCAGCATTCTGGGCTTCTGATTGCGCTGCTGTGGTGCACTTTAAAACAAATAAACTATGGGTTGAAATTAGTTATTGGTGGTTCACTACAAGGATACAACTTTTGCATATAATTCATTGCAACTGCATCGGTAATGTATGAATTACATTTTATTATCATTTGATGATAAGGTAAGGATCATTTGAAAAACAATTCCAAAAAAATCTTTTGCTTAAAAAACTAGGGGGGGGGGGGGCAAAACAATAACTCTGCCCATGACTGGAAAAAAGTAGGGGGACACTTGCCCCCTCCCCCAGTTTACGTCTATGCAGGGTTCGTACTAGGATGCGGGATTGTGCATATTCGAGCAGCTTTTTCTAAAATTCCACTCAATAAAAATGTATTTGCTGGCAGTTCCCACTGATTACCATTAACAGAAATACGCTGGAAAAATGGCGAAAGTTTTCATCTCGGATTTTTTCATTTTTCTTTCAAGAGGTCGCCAATATAAATGGAATGGTTTACGATAATTTTCAACTGCCATGTTATTATCGATGCACAAAAAAATTTAAGAATTTAGCCACAAAGAAACAGGAATAAAAGATTGAGAATAGATTTTATAACAATTGTGAGTATTTCATTAACACATTTAGTCTTCATTGATTTAAAAAAAAAAAAGATTATCTAGCAGAAATTAGGATATTTTATTGTTAATTCTTCTTTTCAAAAAGTAGCTAGTATATCTAGAAATTCTAGGAAACAAATGGAAGGTTTGCTTTTGATGTTATGCTCCTTACATAAGTTTTGTGCCACATGATAAGCTACTTTATTTAAATTAATATTTATCTAAAATTTTCAGGAAAAAAAACTATAGCTTGACTGCGAACACATGACCCTTGTCAATTATTTGAGAAAACGAGTGCATTCCTTAAAATAGGTAGAGAAAGAATAAAGGACATGCGCCATATTTTTGAGCTTAGCAACATTTTGGTGATATAAGAAAAAATGTACTTCTAATTTATGTTATGTGATTATTTAGGTCTCAAAGGTTTGAGTTGCAGCAATAACTCTGTCGGGTTGGCGAAAAATTAAAAACCATAAGCTTTACATTCTTTATTGCATCCCTACACTCGTCAATTTTCAATTGAAATTAATTATAGGAGGCGTTATCTCTGACCAATGGCTGCTGAAAGAAGTAAAACTCAGACCCACCCACTTAAGTAGGAGGCGACCTGTCCAATGAGACATCTGCCTTGACTGCACAGAAATAAAATGTTTTACCTCTTGGGATTTTTTTTTTTTTTTAAATTCCAAGGTAATGTATTTAAGCTCTAGAACCAATGACACATTTCCAAATTCTGTTCCAACTTTTCTCTCCATATTGCCCCTTCACAAAAATGGTCAATTCTGAGAGAAGGCGGAGCCTAGGGTCAACTCTTCGCAGAAGGACTTTACTCCTACTAATTTTTAAAACCCCTATTTAAAATTTTAGTCTGAGAGGGAGATCCTACCTTACTTTTCCCCTAGCATGAACCCTGAGACACACATGTTAAATGTGAATGAATTTCTTCAAAACAAGAACTTACATAATGAATACATATTTCCTTTTATACAATAAGCACCTTCATGCACAGCGCCCTATACTACCTTCACTTGGCTTATTGCAACATGCAATTATACTGCAAATGCTTTTATATTTTCCCCTCTGACCCCCTTCAAAAGCTGCCCCTACATTTTCAGATGAACCTGTATGATTTATGACAAGTTGAAAGGCAGGATGTGTACACTATTTGCAAAGTAAAAATCAAGGACATTCCAAGCCTCTTCATGGAAAAAAATCAAAGATGTGGTACCAATGAAATAAATGGAAACAAATTAATCACATTACATTTTAAAACAGATAGATGCATTTAAAACTATTTAGTTACATTATTTTAGTTGAAATGAATTAATTTCATATTCAATACTGTACAAAATCCTAGACTGTAAATTTAATGGTATGTTCATTTGCTTAGACAAAACATTAAAAATATTTCCAAAACCTAAGTTATTCAGAAATTAATAATATTTTAAGCAGTACCTTAATAGATATTTTTATCAATAAATATTTTCAACAGTGAAACAGATAAGCAACAATTGATGCAAATATGATTATTTTATCTATCCCCAGCAATCATAATTTTTAAATATTCATAAAACAAGGAATTCAAAATATACTTAATGCTATTAACCCAGAATATTTAATTGAAAAACATATTAAAGTTGTCATATTCCTGTAAATAAACCAACTATTTTTGGTGCAAAATGCCACAATGTGGAAAAAATACATTTCTGCCAGAACAGTTTTCCCCAGTTTATTCCACCTTTGGCAAAACCAACCTTTTTGTAGCGGGAGATTTCTATATCATTCGTTTTATTACACCAATCATGTCTCGTGCTAGACATGCCGAAGTAAGAAAATTACAAATTTTGCAAACATTATATTGATTTTCCAGGATCTTCAAGTCCTTGGAAAAATAAAAAATAAAAATTCAAGGGCTTTCAAGTTTTTCCAGGTTGTGTATGTACTTTGGAAAAGTTTAAACATAAAATTAATAAATAACTTGCCTGTGTGTTCTTTTTGTAATTATTCCCATTTTGTGCTTTATTGGAGTGCACTAAATGAGTAATTTGCTGCCTATATTTGCTCATGATTAGTTCAAGGACAGACTGGTGCTCTTCGAGCATGTCTCTGAGCTCTCGATTCTCCTGTTGCAACTCTCGAATGTGTTTATTCTCTTGCTGCACATTGAAGACCAGTAGAGGGCGACTCCTCACTTGGTTGGTCAAGTTCTGGTCCGTCACGTCTTCGTTGTACTGAGTGATACATAATTATACCAATCATTAGTATTCAAAGGTTGATAAATGAATAATCTACATCAAAAAAGCATAAATTGCCAATACATTGCAACATACTACAATTTCAAAGTGACTGCAAAACTTCATCATAGAAGAAATGTTTAATACACACAACAACAAAAACTGAGTGAACCGGATTTGAGCACGAGCAAATGAAAGAATATACACTTACAATTTTTGTTGTTATGTGTTGAAGATTTTACAACTTCATTGTACCCTTAAAAACTTCAAAAATATGAAATTATGAAAAAAATATATATACATCATGGCAGAACTATGATCCATTTCCTTAAAAAATTGTAGCTGTTGGGAGTGAAATTTTCGGAGTTATGTCAATAAAAGTTTTAAAACTTAAAAATAGTTTATGCTGGATTAGTTTGAACATTAATAAATGCACCTTTAAACTGTATAATGAAAATCAATTTTTATTTAAGTAAGTAGCTTTTTTATTGACTTTATTGATTCATTAATCAAACTTGTCAAAAAATCTACTAAGCAAGGTTTAACAAAATTATAAACATCTAGGGAGCACATTTGGAGTTTTAGGGACATATATGGACAACCCAAATATGTCCATTGTGTTTTATATCTGTAAGTTATCTCAAAAAAATTGAAGAAATAAGGTATTTAAAATAATTTTTCAGCAACAAAGACCCTCACTTTTATGCTTTGGTAGTGTATAATTCATGTTACGTTTGGATTGAAGTATGGCAGTTAAAATAATTTTGCAAGTGCAGAAAAAAAATATTTTACTTTCCTCTTTGTACCTTATAAAAGCTTTTCAAATAGGTACAATATGACATGTCCTATGTTTAAGCCAGAATGCTTCCATTTAATAATACAGAAACTTTAAATAAAAAGTTTCCTAATACCTGGAGAAATAATAGAGTAACTGATAAAAGGAGACAAATAGCTACATTATGCATCTAAACCTTTCTTTCAAGACCGAACAATAAAAGTTTAACCAGGGTCTTTAATTGAGAAAATATCAATGCAGTTTTCAGAAAAGGTTTAGATATTATGGTAGGATAGAAGATCATTCCAAGTAGACTTCTAAATTTTGATATGTCTAGAATGTCCAAATTCCTACAGAATCCAAAATTAATTGGCGAAAGAAACAGTTTAGTCGTACAGTTTTGGGAGAATGAAGAAATTTCCACCTAATGTGAATTCAAGCCATTTGTCCTTTATTTTTTAAATGTTTTTACATCTTCTAATTTTTGAGCACATGCATTTAAATATATTTGGTGTAGGACTATGTTTAGTGAATAAAAATTAAGAAAAGAAAAGAAAAAGTTTAGATTTATATTTCAAAAAAATTGAATATGTGCACCATCTCCCCTTACACTTCATATTAACTTCTTGACGTTTTGGGAAGATAGCAAAATATTTGGTGATGATCTTAACAGCAAAAAAGGATAAAAATAAGTGACTGTACCTGGTCTAACAGTTATTAACGTTTGAAAATTCAATGATCGTTTTTTAAAAAATTATACTATTAAATGGAAAAGTATGACAAACCTACAGAAAATTTTTAAATTATTTACCTCTTTCATTGATTCAACATTCTTATAGAGAGTTTGTGTTTGAGAGATGATTGCATCAGCTGTTGAATCATGTTCCCGTAAACGACTGACAAGACGTTTGGCATCGTTCAGAATCTGATGAACCGTAACGGACATACTTCTACAAAGATAAGACAAACTACTGTCATTATACTGTGTTTTCATTCAAATCATTAAAATATTTCATGCTTCGGTTTTCCAAAAACAATTGAATTTTAGCAAATAAACTTCAAACATCGTCATACACATCTATTACGTATATGTACACTACTGATGCATCTTAAGTTTTCGCGCAAAAAAATACACAGAGACAGTTAATAAACACTAAAATACAAACATTTTAAACATCTATAAAAATATTGAGCTTAAGATGTATGTATAAAAGCTTCTAATAATAATTAATTTCAAGCAATCACACTCACCATCCACTTTTTAGCAGAAATTCTGAAAAATAGTTCATAACTACGTTACAATCACAGTGAATCTAGTATAATCGAAAACCGAAACCTATGCGGTAATCAACGGAGTACCGTGGAGGAAAAGATAGGGAAAATGAGGGATTTTTTTATGCTTGTTTTCGCTTTTTCTCCGATTGCGTAAATGCGGAGGAGGGGGAGGGGATTTGACAGAAATTAGATGCAAAATCAAACCAGTGGGTGACATTGGAAAATCCAGCATTGGTTCACTCTTTTGTAAATGGATTTCAAATCTTTGTAAAACCTTTTTCTCTTTTTTCCTCCCTGCTGCGCTGCAGCCATCCTAAAAAAGCGTCGAATTATCTGCTATCTCAACCCTTCACAGTCGACCCCGTCAAGGGCGGCTGTGAGGCTGCAGCCGCCCCTAGACCAGAATTAAAGTTTTTTTTTTTTTTTTTTTTTTTTTTCAGCAGTAGCACATACAGAGAAAAAAAAACATACAGAAAGAAAATTCTAAACTAAAAATTTTGATTTGCTTTTAAATTACAGCTCTTATTTAAATAAATAATTACAGTGATATTTTTACATCCTAATTTGTTTTGGGAGAGACTAACTCATTTCTCGATAACCTCAGTAATGGTTAGGATTATTTGGATATTCATAGAGTCCCTATATGAAAACGTAGTTTTCAGAGTTGCGACAACAGCTACGCTCGGAAAGCGCAACCGGTTACAGGAGAAAGATAGGGTTGCCGCCGAGCTGCAAGATTGGCTCCTTGTTCGCTTTCGAGTTTCATTACAAAAAAATAGTCACAAGCGGGAGCGGGAAGAGTGGCAGAAACGGGTTCTGAAGGATGTAAGCACGCGGATTCGAAAATGCATGCTGTCAATAAATGAAACGCTCGATTTTGATTCAAACATTAGAAAAAGACAAAATGGCCCTGTGTTAGCAGAATTTAAAGCAGATTTTTTCTTTAACCTTATTCTCTTTAATACGATTAATTTTAAATTAATCAAAAGATTCTGAGACAACGAAAATTATATTATAGTTTGAATTGATTCAAAATGAATGAAGGAATAAAAACTGATTAAGAAAATGAAAATAAATAAATAAGCAACAAATAACGAACATAAAAAATTGCTTGTTTTTGCTACATTAGTTAAGTTTTATAAAGATTTTTGAACATAGAAATATTTCTTCAATTGATATCAAAAGCATTGCTTATTTATTTTTTTTTTCTATAAAAGGAAAAAAAATACAATTTTCTGATTTAAATGGAAAAGTTTAGCATTAGCTTAAAAATTCCGAAAGGAAATATATGCCTGGGATGTCCACCTACGGGGGGGGGGGGCACCCATGTATATGCAAAGGAATGTTTGAAAGAGTAATACTAGAAATATGCAGAAGCTTAAAACAAGGTATCCTATCCAGGCCCGGATCTATATATTTTGGGCCCCCCAGCAACAAAATCTCTATAACCCCTCCCCAGAGTCCATCAGTGTGTATTTGTAACATTAAATAAGTCTTAGTGCTAGGTTTTTTTCAATTTTTTTTTCTTCAATTTCATAGGCCGTTGGACCCCTTAAGACCTGGGACACCCCACACTGTGGGGATCCTATCTCGCTCCCCCCCCACTCCAAAAAAAATTAAGAACCTCTGAATATTTCAATGGTTTAGTGGGCACACCTAGTTAATAGATTAATTTGTATTTAGTTGAAAACGAAATTATATTAATCAGAGGTCATTTTTATTTGAAACTAGATGCAGATAGAAATATTCAGAAATGAATTGGGAAGTTAAGGGAGGGGGGCGTGTATTTTGACATATATTTTTTTAACATTCGTATATGCATAAGAAACAGATGTCTCCATTGTTTTATATTTATTTCTTGAAAGTACACTATCTATTATTTAAAATTTTCAACAACATTTTTATACCAAAACAATACTAGAATGAAAGGTAGTTAGGTAGTAGACATTTTTTTAATGAAACAAAATTAAAACAATTCAGAGCACCAAAAAAGGACTTGTACTTATTTTGAATTTTTATGAGAAAACAAAAACTAAAAATTAAAAACAATTTAGCATGAGGAAAACTCATTTATTTCATGCATGAAATAAATGAGTTGATGATGATTAATAGCATGATCTTATAGTTGTTATCTTGTTGTTGTTGTAAACAACATAGATCTCTGTTGTTCAATTTATTTTTTGGTGTTATTGTATCTATAAACTTTATTTAAAACACAAAATTTCCAGCATTTTCATCCGAAAAAGAAAACATTAGTTTAATTAAAAACTTCAGTCACTAATGGGCTAATCTTCAAAAAGTGCAACTTTGCTGTCACATGCCTTTTACAGTTAAAGCTAAGGAATAGTTTATTAGTTTTTAATTTCAGCAAAAATATATCCATTTAAATCTGCCGACAGTTTTTTTTTTTGTAATAATTTTTATTTATTTATTTATTTTTGGGAGTTTGCAGCATGTGAATTCTTACCTCCATGTATTAGAATTTAATTAATTCAAAATAAATGAAGTGATAAAAAAAAGGTAAGAAAATGAAAATAAATAAATGAACGACAGATAATGCACGTCAGAAATTGCTTGTTTTTGTTTCGGAAAGGCAAGCGTTATAAAGAGTTTTAAATCTAAAAATATTTCCTGTAACCATCTAAAAAGCAATATTACTAATAAAAATGGTTTGCTATTAAAAAATTGCGTGTTTAAGTTTACCCTGTACAATTTTCTGATTTAAATGTGATTAAGTTAAACATTAAATTAAAAATCTGAAAGGTAAATATGCAAAGGAAAATTTGAAAGCTTAATACTAGAAATAGGTAGATGGTTAAAACGAGGTAACCCCCCCCCCCCCCCCAAAAAAAAGAGAAAGAAAAAATACCAAGAACCTCTAAATATTTTAGTGGTTCAGTAGGTAATCATGGTTAAAATATTAATTTGAATAAAATTTAAAATTATTACTTTAATTTGATGTAGATAGAAATATTCAGAAATAAATTGAGGAGTTGAGGGGGTGTAATTTTAAACATTACTTATTTTCAACTCATATGAATAAGAAACAAATGTATCTATTGTTATTTATTTATTTCTCTGCATCATACATCTGTTACTTAAATTTTGAACAATATTTTCACATCAAAACATTATTACAAAGAAAAAATCATTCACAGCACCAGTAGAGAGAGGACTTGTACTTATTTTCAATTTTTGTGGAAAAGCAATGTTTACATTTAATTTTGACAGATATTTTAAATACAACTTAGCATAAAGAAAACTCATTAATTCCATACTAAGTCTTCAGGTCATTACCACATAAAAATTACAACCAAAGTATCTAATGTTCAATTTATTTTTTGGTGTTGTTACATCTGTAAACTTTATTTCAAATACAGAATTTCCAAAATTTTTACACGAGGAAAAAAAGAGGAAACAAAGACATTTTTCTCAACTAGGCAATCAAACTCAAATTGAGGGTACCGAAACAGGATTTGTAGTTTTTATAGATTTTGGGACACACTATTATTATCAATAACTGCTTAAGTAACAAAATAGGCAAAGATTAATCTTTGTGTTTTCTGAAATGCAACATAACCTCAAAATATTTAGATGTTCAAAATGTAGTTATTATTACCAAATTTTTAAAAATTCCTTACTCCAAAGTATCATTTCCTAAAATTAATAATTATGGACAAAACATTAGTTTAATCAAAATTTTCATTCACTTATAAACATAAAGAAAATAAATTTTGTTATAGGCTTTTTTCCCATCTACTCAATCAGGGAGTTTCGATTAGACAGGGCAAAATATACTGATGCTTGTAATTTATTTTCTCTTACACTATTCGTGAAGTGAATTTTTATGAAAAAAAACTCCCTTGATTGAAATAAATTGAATTTTTTGTTCAGATTTTTTCATATAGATTGTTATTCCATTCATTACCCCATATCATGGATGGATGAACATGACGTATGTTCTAATATCCTGAAAAATGCTTCCAGAACTCAGTCAGAAACAGAACAGGTGCACTGACAGTCAAAAGTGGACTAAGATAACAGTTGCTACCAATCCCTTCCAAAATTGGAGCTATTTACAGTTATTGAAATTCTGTCCCGTAGTTTAAGTGGGGAGAAAAATCTCTTTTTGAGAGGGGGGAGGTTCTGGATAATTACAGGAACAGAATAAGCAGAAATGAACTGTTTATTTAATGCTGAAATAAGATATAACAATAAACAAACCTAAATACATCTTTCATAATTTTATGTATATCTAAATTTTTTAGCCTTGCTTTAAATACCAAAAAATTTATTATAAATCTGAATTGAAAACAATATTTTTTCATGACAAACAAGCATAAACCTAAAGAAAGCACTTGATTTACAAAACAAATTCAAAACTCTAAATTTAGAGAATCAAAACAGAACACCAGCTACTATTTCAAAATTTCTGTTGCAAAAGTATTGTTTGTTTAACCTCTTTACATTTCAATATTATTATACTAATGAATGATAATAAATTTGATAATAACTGTAACAAATCAGAAATACAGCATTGTCTGTATGAAGAAGATCAAAATTTCATTTAATTACACTATTTAGCATTTAAACACAAAATTTTCGTTGGTTTGTATGTCGTTGTTGAAAATCCAAAGACCATTTCGGCAACAAATTTCCTGAAGTTTACAACATAACAAACATGAATGGCATATTATACTTGGAAATTTATTATTATTTTTTAAACAACTTCATTAAAATTAGTTTTGATAAAGCTGTCAAGCTAAGAAAACTTCGAAAATGATTTCTGGACATCCTTGTAAACTTAATACTGGAGATCATTCTATTATACAATTTTTTAAGCAAACAGTACAATATTATCATGAGTTTTCTAGAACATCTGCATCAGGGCTACAATTCAATTAGTAGTTGAGCTTTCTTTAAGTTGCAGAATATCTGGAAGAAACTTAAAAAACATTAAGGGCAAATAAATTTTAAAGCTGAAGTAAAACTCTTCAAATGTGCTAAATCATCAGTACGGCTGATGTTTTGAATTGGCAGGAATGTTTTTTAAAGTAGTTCATAAAATTATAAATGGAAAATAAATAAACACACTTTAATTGAAATAGAGCTGTATTTCAACTACTTTGCACTAAGTGTGTTGTAAAGTTTAATTTCAAATAACAGGGTGTTCTAAAAACGCATGAAAAAGTAAAACACATATTACAGGGAATATTTTAATTCACCAATCTCTTTTGACTAGCATAGATTATGTTTTTCATTAATTTATGTACATAATATTATGTACATATTTTTTAGTGTGCATCATCTTTGCTCTTAAGAAGAGAAATCATCAGTTTATGATGACTAAAATAAGTAATGATTGTTCGTGATTCCAAATTTTATAGGAACCGTGAGAAAACTTGCTTGTTTTTTCTGCATTTCACTTAGGAATATCCACAGCAAAATTGTAGGGGTAGGTGGGGTATGTTGGACAGTGAGGCACGTTGTTCAAGTCCCAATTATTTTAATAATATTAATATTTTTTATTTTATTTTCTGACCAACAAATAGCTCCTATGGTCCTACAAATCCTATCACGAAATCACATGGCACAGTTATATTGAACAAATTTTTTTCCAGAAAGTGTTATTTCAGCAGTCCTGAGTAATTTTCAGAAAACTAAAAATTAATTTTTTTAATGGTTTTAGTCAAGATTGAGGAGAAAAAAAATTAAACTCCTGTCTTAAACTTTCACGTGAATGCCACTACCTCATCAAAGAGCTTACTTGTGCTTGTGATTGAAAAAATGTGAGTGCATACTGTAGAAACTATTTATAAACTGTTCTTGTTTGGCTTTAACATATAAATTTAAGTGAAGTAAAAATATAGAGAATGCAATATAACTGATGCTTAAATTTATTCTTTAAAATAAAGCCACATTTTTCAGTAAATTCATTTATCTATACCAGATATTTCAGCTGGCCACATGAATCAGTTTTGAAAGCCATATGTTTTCAAAATTGTCCATTTTCACCATTGTCTTAGAGCATTTGAATTCCCCTTTATTTCAATGTTCTATTTCCTGACAAAAGTATTGATTTTCTAAAGCCTTTAACAAATTAAGATAACCTCTGATAAATTAAATATTTTTTATTCATACATTTATTTTTATGAGTGGTTGAAATGAACTCAGATGCAATTGAATTACCTTTTGAGTGGGTGAGGCAAAATCACGAACATGTAATAAATGAATATAAATAATGAAAGAAACATTACTTTTAAAGTGGATGCATTTATAATAATAATAATATAAGAGAAATAAACAACTCTGATTTAAGGAAGCAGTTACTAAAGACTTTATTTTGCATTGATTGAAAACATCGGATAAATATAAAAATATCCAATATATATCAAAATATCGGATATTTTCGAACCCTGATCTTTACGGATAATCTCAAAAACCCATTATGACAGCCTTTATTTTAAAATGCCACACTAGTTAAAATTTAACTCCACATTAATCGAGATAGGATTATTTAAAAATCATTTTTCCACCAAATATCGAAATTTTTACGAAATTGATGTGGGGGTGAGAGCTTCATGTACTTTATTTTTCTGCTGATCTAGAAGAGTAGAATTCTTCTAAAGTTTGATTCCAAGAAACGGGTTGTGTCATAATGACAAACGATAGACGCGAAACATGTTAATTGTTCATCAAACACTTTTGAATAGATTGTATTTCTTATTCATTTTCTTACATAAAATTATATACATGTGTCCACTTATAATGATCATCTTCTTCCTTCTTAAGAAGAGAAATGATCTGTTTACGATAACTAAAGTAAGTAATTACAAATGTACATATTGATCTCCGCGCTGCCTAAACGTAGTACATGCAACCATACAAAATGAGAAAGAAAGCGAGAAGAGCGGAAGGTCTCACTTTCCTCCAATATCTGAAGGCAAGCAAGCCACTATTTTCCTTCTAACCGACATTGCTTATCCCCACCACTTTTCATCACACAAAAAAGTTGGATATAACTTCAAAGCCCTTGCATAAAAAGTTTCACTTAAAAAATCTTTGATTCAGCATTTTATTATAAAAGTATTGATATTTCAACTCGCAAAACTTTAAATGTACCTAATTTCTGACAAACAAGAGCTTTGTGGCTGGGAGGACTTTTACAATCTCAAAAACCCATGATAACAGTCCTTACCTCAAAGGTAATTCAAAACTTGTTAAAACTTAACTATGTATCAATCATGGCATAATTATTTAAAAATCATTTTCTCAATAAAAATAGAAATTTTTACGAACCTGAAGTGGGGTGATAGCATGCACTTGATTCTTCAGGTGATAAAGAAATAGCAGGTAAAGGAAATAACAAGGCAACCTAAAAATTAGTAAACCCTAATTAGAGCATAATAAAACGTACCAACACACTACTTGAACCGAACTGTTGAACACCTCAGTTTTCTGTTTATGATGGAACACACAGCGACTGGCATGCTTGTTGAATAAAAAAGAGTAAATTACCAAAATAACCAAAACTACCTACAATTCATTAAATTTTTAATAAAATAATACATTTTAAATTGGCTCGCTCAACCTAAAAAATAGATAAAAACTGTACTGTGTGTCAAGCAAGTGTTGCACTTCATATCCACCTCAAACGCTTTGGCAAATTCATGTGGTCACATTAATTTCATAATCGAACTGATATTTTTTTAAACAAATTTTAACTAATAAACATTTAGCAGAATATCATAACAAAACGTTTCCATAAATCAAAATGTTATTAAAAGATACTGCCAGCAAGCACTGAAAGTCCTATAATTTATAAGCATTTTATTTCCTCTGCATCTCCTTTCAAAAAAACAAAAATTTGACACTGTAAATACTTACGTTGCATAAAGAGAAGATTTAACTTGGAGTTTTATAGCTTGAAGGAACATTAAAAACGATACATTAGTCAATTTTTGTCTAAGAAATGATCAGGAAAAATAAAAACCTTAACATTAAAACATAAGTTAAAACGGGTTTTAATATCAAGTCACATTCATTTAAAATAAAAATTTCCGCAGCATAAGGCATTTATAATACAAATCACAAGTTAAGATCTCTTCACATCACAAGTGTATGTTTTGTTTACTTTCACTCGTCGCCAAGCACGAAATTGATCGCGCCAAACCGAATACAGAGATCTATCGTTAAAAAAATTTAATTTACACAATTAAAACATTTGCCTTGTCTTAAAGTGTTGTTTTTCAATAAAGTTGTGATTGGAATCATCTATTTAACAGAAAAAATAACTATAAAAGACCCAAATAAAGTGTCATTGTGGAATTTTAGCACACCGGAACACATGTTCTTGATATAATTACGCGATAGTTAAAGAAATAGGAATGGACTCACTCAAGTAAAGCTACACACGTATAATTTGAACATTGTAGAACAGTAATATGAGCATTAAAATCCTGGACTCACCTTTAATTTTTCAGATTCTGGGTTTTTCCACATCACTGTCATACGCTCCATGTTAATCCTACGGGAGAAGAAGAAACCTTGCCTCAGGCGGTCTTCGACCAATAGGAAAATGATACCGCGTTGTCGCAACTCTGAAAACTACGTTTTCATATAGGGACTCTAGATATTCATGCGGAAGGTCACGATGTCACCAAAGTTCTGTCTTTGATGTATCCCTACCAACAGGGTCATTCGAGTGTCAATCAAAGCTTCAAAGCTGTGACGCCTGTAATGTTGCTAGTCGTCTTTCGTACTGTGTTTCTTGTTTGTAATCTGCTAAATACGAATAAGCATTTGCAAATGAGATCTTTATTTGAATGTTGCTGACAAAAACAACATTCTTATTTCCAATCAATTTCATCCTTTGCAAAATAAATGAAAGCTGCCTTTGAGAAACTATGCTTCGAAATAAAAATAGGTGGCGCCATCTTTAAGCAAAAAATGCATGTTTTACGACAATGTGTTAATTTAAATTGAATTTTTTTTTTTACATAATCCCCACGGTAACTTATTTTGTTAATTAAAAAGCGAATTTCGCAATTTTTCATATTCTTAATGATATTTAATGCAATTTAAACAGCTGTTCGTAAAGAAATTATTACCATTTATGTTAATAACAAATACGTATTGTGAATAATTTTATACATGCAAATTTTAATATAATTTGCTCTTGTGCATGTAAATAAATTGTTTATCGTATGACTTTTTTTTCTCGTTGCTATATCTATTGTTTCACACTGTATCTGGCTGATATATTATGTACATCTGTTCTACAATATTTACTTTATTTTTATGTGAGTTTAATATGAATAAATTATGATTTTATATTATTGGTTTTCAAGTACATGTGACTGGACTAGAAAGCCATAGTATTATTAAAATAATAATTCTTCCCCATCATATGAAGAGAAATTACATTTTCATAAAACAGTTGCGAAACGATTCAGAACCAAAGAAGTTTTGTAACACACACCCACACAGTCTTTTATTAATAAAATATGTACATCAAAGGGGAAATTGCAAATTATGAAAGTGTGTTCATCCTAATTTTCAACTTTTCAAGTACTACGAGAAACACAGAGTTGTAAAACAGCTTGCTTTAAAGACAACTTAAGTTTATTACAAAAAAAAAAAGAAATATTTTCACAAGATGTTAAATTTAATTTTTTTTAATACTTTAAAATTTTTCAATTAATGTATAATATTAAGTGTATTTGAATGATTACATTCAACTGGTTTCAGAACTATTCATGAAACCACGAAGGTCTTATCGACGATAAAAGGCCGAAGGTTTTTGCTACTTTTGCTGAAAATATTAAGCTGCTACTGATCTCTTCATGGGCCCAGTCTAAAAAAATAAGTTGCATTTATTACAATACATTAAAAGTCATAGATTGATTTCAAAATTGTAGCAAGATACAAGTTTTTTGTACATTAATTATTCGTTTAATTAAATATTTTTTTAAGGGTTTTTTTTTTCTTTTTAAATAGCGCAGAGCATCATTGTATTTTATGAGTAATGAAATTAGTATGTGACGTGACAAGAAGGATGTGTTCGCCAGACTCACTCAATATTCAATTGGAAGTCTTATTCTCGGATGCTAACTCATATTCAATAGAAATTAGCTAGAAATTAACTGGCACAAGATAAAACTATATTTGAAATTATTCTGTATCAAATTACTCACTAGATGTATTAGATTATTAACTTAAATGGTAATCATTTTTTCTTAAGAAGAGCTGTTTAAATTGCATTAAATATCATTAAGAGTATGAAAAATTATAGAATTAGCTTTTCCATCAAAAAAATAATTTACCATGAGAATTATTTTAAAACCAACTTCAATTTAAATTAAAACGATGTCGTGAAACATGCATTTTTTGCTTAAAGATGGCGCCACCTATTTTTATTTCTAAGCATAGTTTCTCAAAGGCAACTTTCATTCGTTTTGCAAAGGATGAAATTGATTGGAAATAATAATGCTGTTTTTGTCAGCAACATTCAATTAAAGATCACATTTGCAAATGCTTATTCGTATTTAGCAGATTACAAACAAGAAACACACTGCGAAACACGACTATCAACATTGCAGTGGCGTCACAGCTTTGACGCTTTGATTGACACTCGAATAAGCCAATGAGAGAGCCTGGAATTTTCCTATGCCCGAACAGGAGTAAAGTTCGCTTATATGCCACCGGATCCACGATGTTTAAAGGATCATCGATCACCTGACTTGAAGATTTTTGTAACTTTAAATAACTGTACAGATCCACGGAAGTTAGTTCTTTTCTTTAAATTTTAATTTTATCCAACCATAGAGGCATAATTTTTAAAGATATAATTTACGAGCTTAGTAGTTTAGTTTGAAAAATACACAAGAATAATTAAAAATGTCCATCCACCAAGTTCTTCCTAAGGTAATAATATTTAATTTTACAATAGTTGAATGCTTAGTTCAGTAAATGTTCCTCTTATACACTACGATTGTTGAAAGGGTTATCAAACTGGTTAGTGAGTCGGTGGGTAATTTGGGATGAGACAAGATATGGATTAATGTAAAAAATTTTATGCTCGCGATCATCAGTAAAAATTGAGTCACCAATCGAACTTCACACTTTGATTCAAACGTAGAAACTTGTTTAAAACAATATAGTTATTGTGAATGTAAGTTACTTAACAAATATATAAGTAAGGTATATATGACTATACTCTTCTTGAAAATTGCAGGGTGGAGTACAAAGTACAACCACCTACTTGGGGTAAGTTCTGGGTAGTTAATGCAATAAAATATGATTACATTTCCAGAAAAGAGCTGTTTAGTGAACATTTAGCATTAAAAAAAAAAAAAAAAAAAAAAAATCTGGGACTTAAAAGAGGAAATATTGCAGTGTGCAAAATAAGATAAAAACATCGAGTTTGGGCAAATTTCACGTAAATTTGCGGCTCATGAGTCATCTAAAATTTGTAAAAGAATACAAATATTTTGAAAGATTTATGAAAACACTATTAAAAGAAAGCATTTAAACAGTACTAGAACAAAAAATTAACATTTTAATTTTTATAAAAGTATTTGAAAATTGACCTTTTTTACCTTTTTTTCAAACTTTGCTGCCAATGTGCGATCTGAAGACATAAATATTAATACTTTGATATTATTTTTCCCATGTTTAGGATGGCAATACACAACCTTTTATTGCTCTTAGAAGTTGCTTATCGAAAATTTTCTTTTTTCGGCCCTCGGCCCACCCTAGTAAACAAGTTGACCTGTTCACTAACTGCCGTAGTTCGAAGCTTCAAATCTTATATTAACGGAAGAAATTTTTTTATAGCTATAATAGTGTTTCTTGATTGGTAGTCTTTTGCGTTGTATAGACACCCAACTGTAATCCAACTCCTTTATGTTTTGCCTTTAGTGTATTGCCGTGACCAATAACAGTTTCTAAACAATAACAGAGTAAGCATTTCTTTGAATCATTGGATCCACGATCGATGTTTGGAAGATTATCACACATCTGACATGTAGATTTTGAAACCTTAAATAAGTGTACAAGTCCATGTTTCACAGAAGTTTGCTCTTTTCTTTCAAATTTTAATTATATTGAACCATAGAAGCGTAATTTTTAAAGATATTATTTACGCGAGTGCCTTCATTCCACTACTAGTTTAGTTAAAACTAGTTTAGTTACTAGTTTAGTTATTATACAGCCCCAGCACTCCGTTAGCACACGTTAACGAAAGCTAATTACTAAAACGTCTTAGTTTTGTGGGAGCGAGATCAAAGTCACATTTTCCTTCCTGTATTACATTAACAATATCCATCACATACTTTTTCTCGCTTTTTAAGTCAGTCTCCGAAATTTCGAGTTCTTTCTAAGTTAACAATATTTAATTTTACAAAAACAGTTGATGCTTTACCCATATATCAGTAAATGTTCATCTTTTACACTTCGGCTGTAGAATGGCTTATTAAACCGGTTAGTGAGTCGGTAGGTAGGGTGTCTTGGAATGAGACAAGATATGGAATAATGTGAAAACCTTTATGCTCGCGATCCTCAATGCAATAATTGAGTCACAAGTCCACTTCAAATCTTAATCGAAACGTAGAAACTTGTTCAAAACCAAATAGTGATTATGATTGTAAATTAATGACTAAACATTTGTTACTTTACATATGTACATACATTTGTTACTTTACAAATGTATGAGTCCTGTCAAAAACCATTCCTCTTGAGAACTGCAGGGTAGAGCACAAGTGCAATCACCAACTTGGGGTGGGTTCTGGGTTGTTAATGCTACATAATGTAATAGTAGTTCCAGCAAAGAGCTGTATAGTGTACATTAACTGTAAAAAAAACATAACTGGGATCTAAAAGAAGAAATGCTGCAATATACAAAATAAGCTAAAAACGTCGATTTTTGGTTGATTTCACGTAACTTTTGCGGCTTATGTGCGAACTAAAAACTGTAAAGGAATGTAAATATTTTCAAAGATATATTAAAAGACTATTAAAAGGAAGCATTTAAACGGAATTAGAACAAAAATTTTGAACATTTGGATTTTTATAAAAATATTTGAAAATTGACTATTTTTTACTTTTTGAGCAATTACGATTGCTTATTGCTTTCATTTGACTGTATTTGGCGTGCTATCATTTTTCCCACCGGCGCGGCGCCACCCTCTGCCAGCACCACTCGTCGCGTCGGCCGGCCTCACGATGCTGCTCCTCTAGCGAAAACCGTCTCCAGGTTGCGTCCATATCCTACACACACACGCATACATACACGCACACACAAACACATACACAAACACCACCATACACACACATACCCCTACACACATACACACACGCATGCATACAGACAGATACACATAGAAATACACACAACTGCTCACGCATTCATGCCTGCACACAGACAAAAACACATATGCTTACACACACACACACAAATACACATACCCCGCCCCCACGCACACAAACACTCATACACACAACTACCCACACACTCATGACTGCACACAGGCACAAACACACATGCCTACACACATACACATACCCCCCCCCCCCCACACACACATACAAACACACACTCGTGATTGCGAAAAACATAATTTGAATTCAAGATGACAAAATTCAAATTAATTTTTTTTTTTTTTCAAATTTTGCTGCTAATGCGCGATCTGAAGACATAGATATTATTTTTTTTTTCATTATTTCCCCCCCATAACTAGGAAGGCAATACACAACTTTTTTTTTTGCTATTAGAAGTTGCTTCTCGAAAATACCCTTTTTTCGGCCCACCCTAGTGTTTACTTCCTCCGCTTCAGTGATAATGTGAAAAACAAGGATATTTTATCCTTTCTAGAAATTATACATTTGCTTGAGTATGTATTCTTAAAATTCCCATATCACACACGGGAACACAGTGTTTCGATTAATACAAGCTAGCTGAACAAAAGTCAAGTTCAGAATTCATTATTTCATCACACAAAATTAAAGTGTTCCTAAATTCACATGATTTAATTGTTCTAGAGGGATATTATTTATACTGGTAAGTGCTTTTTTTTCTCTAATTTAATTACTCTGTCTGATAGTTAAACAATATTAAAAAATTTTTGAAGATAAACGAAGGAGTTTTTGCTCGTTTAAAACTTTTCAAGTGATGGTAATGATATTACCCGGTTGTACCCGTGCCAAATTCTCTGTATATAATAGTTGCACTTTTCCCATTATTAATAAGGCGTATTATAGTCAGCTAGCTTTCTAGAGAAATAAAAACTGACTTGTTGCATTTAATAAACAAAAAAGAAGAAAACATTTTTTAAAAATTATTCAAAAAAGTATTCTATATGAGTTTTTAACTATACTTGGGGCAAACATAACCGAGTAACATTGTTAAGACTACGCTGATCCAAATCCATTATGACATTGCCAGGTTAGGTTTGCCCGAACTATACTTATGTTGAGTTTTATAAAGATGCATTATTAAAGAAGAATATTTAAGATTCTCTTACTTCAATTGGCTTAAAAATCGTTATCGTCGTCATTCCCAATCTCCTGACAACATCCAGTATTTATAAAGTCGTGACTATCTGCATCATATTCTTGTTTGGCACATAAGCTAACAGATGTCAGAACATGGCAGGTTGACAACCGAGCATGGAAATACTCCTTGTTACCACTAGAAGACGGTTTAGAGTCAATTGCGGTACGTTGTAGAAAATAATGTACTCGTTGAACTCGAATACCCACAAAATACAACGTCCTTGCTCCGCAAGGTTAAAATCCCTCAAAGGTTTGACATTCAACGAAATTGGAAAATCATCTTCCAAAAGATAATTGAATGCATCAGTTGCCAAATCGATTAACTTCATTTTTGAAAAAAATCCTCATTTCTACTTTAATAGTGCTTTATCAATGCTTAGCATGTGCATTTATATTAAAGTGTTGGTTCAGCACATTTCTGACCATGTGATGGCAGAAAATGTAACACGAGGGCCTATTCACTCCTATGGATAGCAACATCTTCTTCATCACTTTTCTCGACTTTTTGTTTTATGGAGTTAACCGATTTGGCAAGTGATGCATCCAATTTATAGTCCTGGAAGAAGAGTTGATATAGTTTCTGACAAGTATAAAACTAATTCTGTTAAAGATTTTGAGCTAGCTCATCATCAAGATGATACGATTCTAGCATTGTATGTAAATATCAAAAGAGGTTTCAAATTTAGATCTTGGCTACAGTTTCTTACATTGAGCTCCAATAAAACTAACTTGATTCAGTTCCTGTTGAATTCGTGGAAAACACCTGCATACCAGTGTCAATTACAGGGAAGACAATTATTCTTTGCTAGTGATGAGAAATGCTGGAAAATAACGTCAAAAGGAACTACTGAATGCATAGAACTATCTTGCGACCTCGAAGAGGCTGACACAAGAAGAGCAATACATGCCTCACATGTTGGTTAGAGCAACATCCTTGCAGTACAGTTGTTCATTCGGACGGAAAGGAAGTCCTTCTCATTCTGATGGCGTTCATTCATCAACTGAACTGCTAAGTTTATGTTCGAATGGGAAAGCAAGATAAAGACCGGATGATCTTCCCTCAGAATGTTGTCAGAATCAGCTAAGCTACCAGATGGATGCACCAGTGTTGGTCTGATGGAAGTTATACTTGGATTTCTCAGCTTCAAAGGTTGTGACAGCATTTCGGCGTTTATGGAAAAGATAAAAAGGAACCATTTAAAATAATGGCCACTGCATCATTTTATACTGAAACCTTTAAAAACCTTGGTGAATAATGGACCGTAAGTGAACGCTTGAATGCAAGCCTTGAAAGCTTTGTATGTGAAATGTACGACGGTTCAAAAACTGGAGACATGAACAAAAGCTGAGGTATGATTCATATTGCTCTAAAGGAGGCCATGTTCTGCCTGAGCTCTTGCCTCCTTGTATTTACAAGGAATAGAATCTCCATGTCAAGAGAGCCAACTACCAGGCTGCAAATGGAGAAAATCTTTTGTTCAATATCAATTTCTTCCAACGCCACACGAACATGGTTGGAATGCTGAAAACGATAAAATTGTTATAACTTGGCTTGGGAGTCGACCCTCACCCAAGGAAGTCATTGAAATGATATCGTGCAACAAATGTAAAAAGCTTGCCAACACAAGTAGTATGTCCATGCTCGGATGTCAGCCTGCCATGAACTGACATCTGTAACTGCTTATGTGCCAAACAAGAATATGATGCAGATAGTCACGACTTTTTTAATACTGGATGTTGCGAGGAGATTGCGAATGATGACGACAGCGATTTTTAAGCCAATTTTAGGTAAGAAAATCTTAAATACGTTTCTTCTTTAACATTGCATTTTTTGAAAACGAGACTTAAGTATTGTTCGGGCAAACCTAACCTGGCAATGTCATAATGTTGAGATTAAGATCAGCGTAGGGTTCACAATGCTACCAGGATAGGTTTGCCCCAAGTATAGTTAAAAACTCATATAGCATACTTCTTTGAATAACTTTTAAACAATGTTTTCTTCTTTTTTGTTTATTGAATGCAACATGTCAGTTTTTTTTTTTTTTTTTTTTTCAGAATTTAACCACCCGTTGCAGGCGGCGTTGGGCCACTGTAGGTGACGAACGGGGGTTAGCGAGCGAATCGAGCATAGGGCTGAGTCCCCTGTATGTAATTAATTGCTGACTGACGTTGCATTTATTAAGTGTAACAAGTCAGTTTTTTTTCACTAGAAATTGCCAATCGTTGCAGGCGGCATTGAACCACCGCCGATGGCGGCGAACGAGAGTTAGCGAGCGAATCGAGCAAATGGCGGAGCCCACGGTATATAATTAAAGACTGACTAACTTTCATTTGGATTTTTTTCAGGTAAAAGTCACTCTAATTGACAAAAAGTCGAAACTTCAAAAATTGATGATTTTGATGCTTTTTTTGGCAATTACTGTACAAAAGCTACCGATTTCGATTTCCGCCTTAGCATATTCGTAATCTACGCAAAAAACCGAAGAAAATGACTGCTCACCCAGCTTTATCGCAGAAATGACGCTATTTTTCGGTCTAGCTGATAGTAACTTAGCAGCTTATGCACGAACTAAAAACTATAAAGGAATGTAAATATTTTGAAAGATATAATAAAAGACTGTTAAACGGAAGCACTTAAATGGAATTAGAAGAAAAATTTGGAACATTTGAATTTTTTATAAAAGTATTTGAAAATTGACCACTTTTGACCTTTTTTTCAAACTTTGCTGCCAATGCGGACTGAAAGACCTCTGAAGACTGAATAATAAAGATATTAATTATCTTTATTATTTTCCCATGTTTAGGATGGCAATAAACAACTTTTTTTTATATTAGAAGTTGCTTCTCGAAATATCCTTTTTTCGGTCCACCCTATTAGCACCCATGGATTAAGGGTAATGTAGTTTTTATTTCCTTTTACAAAAAAAGGAAGTATTGTATTCGCGAAAAAAATTTCACTCAAATATAGGCCTTCGTTTCCATTTTGCTCACCCCCAAATGAATGTTGAGGTTTTTTTTTTTTTTTTTTTTTTGACCCGATCACACGTACATATGTACCTAAGACCGTATAGACGCCCGAAATATCCATTTTGACGTTTCCCGAGTTAATTACAACGAGTTTTCTCGTGACGTCTGTATATACGTATGTATGTGCGTATGTGTATATGTGTATGTATGTCACATAACTCAAGAACGGTATGTCCTAGAAAGTTGAAATTTGGTACGTAGACTCCTAGTAGGTTCTAGTAGTGCACCTCCTCTTTTGGTTGCTTTCATGTGTTTCTAAAGGGGTCTTTTGCCCCTTTTTGTGGGGAAATCATTGTTAATTTCGATGTAAACTCAAGTGGGGTTATGATTAGGCGGACACTTGGCGATATATCGCCAGCGTTTTTTTCGCCCAGTTTTGTCGCCAACTTGGCGACAAATTTGACGGATTTTTTTTAATTTTTTTATTTTAAATCTGGTTTCAATTTGGCCACTGTTGGTGATATTTAGAGAGTAAACTATTGAATCACATTAAAATTGCCAGTAATGGGGAAATGACATTAAATTGGAGTAAAAGGAAGTCATGTGATGCACACATCAGCTCGTTAAAATCAGCTCGTTAATATAAGTCTATTTTTCATGATGTATGGAGAAAGGTCAGGTTTCGGGGGCCGGCCACAAAATAAGTTTTGAAAATAAAGCTTAAAAACCAAAATATTCTGTCATTACATACGTATTGAGAAGTTTTCTAGCTCTTCGGCTGTCCAGCCTAAAAATGCACCTTTAGGTAATGTTTGCTTACATTAAAGGAAGTGTGAAGGTGCTTAGAATCCTTCCTTCCTGGAAATATTTTGCCTTTGAGGCTTCAAAAATTTGATTTTTAACTATATTTATACATATTTTAGAAAGGGATGGAAGATTTGTGAGCTCCTCCAAAAACCTCCTTTTAAAGCTATCATCACGTTATAAACTAGGGAGAGAGGGGGTCCTATCAAAAATCGTTTGTAATTGAAGTCCTTAAAAATATTATTTAAGTTGTGCTTTTAAGCAAGTTAAGCGATAAGGGCTGGATAAGCTAGTTTCCGTTGACATTTTTTCCAAATAAAAGACGAACAATTTTTTGCTACATATCAAGGCATTTGTGAAAGGGCATGGGAAAATGAGATTCTCTCCCTAGTTTCGAAATTAAAGTTATAAAAACGAAAATTTAGGCTCTCTTTGATCTTGTGAACAATAGGTTATACTCTGAGAACAGCAGCATTTAGAGATCGTCCAAGTGTCTATAGTTGGAATCAAGAAATGATGTAAAAGATGGAGAAAAATTTTGGAAATAAAAGTTTTGTTTTGAGGATAGGGATATAATTTATCTTCCAATTAAGGCCTATACATCTTTTTCAGTAAAACAGATATGTTAAATTTTGTTATCTTCTCATAATATTTTTTTCTTGTTTTTTTCTTAAAAAAATTCCTACAATCATAAGGGGGCCTATGAATTTCATGAAAAGTGATTATTTTGAAAAATATGTTTAATTATTAATGTAAATTTGGAAAAAGATGAAATGTTTGTTTACTATGTGGATATTGACACTGTGACTACGTGAATGTTTGATCGATCCCTATCCTAACTGTTGGCTGTGTGAATACTTGATCGATCACCAAACTATTGACTATGAATATTTGATGGATCACCAAAGCAATTAACTTTGTGAATATTTGATCGATCGCAAAAACTACTGACTATGTGAATGTTTGATCATCACCAAACTATTGACAATGAATATTTGATCGATCACCAAACAATTGACTATGTGAATATTTGAAAGAACAAAAACTACTGACTATGTGAATGTTTGATCCATCACCAAACTATTGTCTATGATTGTTTGATCGATCATCAAAAGGTCTAATGAACTGTGGCTACCAACAATGACTTTTACGAGACCAAAATGATGACTTTGCTCACTGATAGAGACAAGGTAACTCTGATGACTATTCCCTGATGATGTTCATTGATGATAATGACGATTACTGTTGACTAGCGGTCGAATGACTCAGAATTAACTGCTTCTGAGCCTCTTCAAAGCTCGTTTTCTTGCCTAGTTTTTCACTTCTTGCTGCCTTTTTCCACAATAAACACATGTTTCGAGGGAAAAAATTGATTAGTTAAAATCAAGATAGACTTTTTTAGAAAGATTTGTAGAATTGAATGCAAATTCCAATCAGAAATGTGATTGCATAACCGATGAATCTCAACAAATGTAACGCAATGAATTGCTCAAAATAAACTAGTTTTTGACAAGAGATTTGTCTCTGTTGTTGTTATAATGTAATACGCGACGTAGTAATAGTAACGATGAAAGAATGTTAATAACTTTGTTTCAGTGTAGAATCAAGAAGGTATATAATAATTTCCCGTGATAATTTCTTTAAGGTTTTCAGTTCTCCAGTATGAACAAGTTAATTAATCAATTATCTTTTTTAAACACTTTTGTGTTACTTTCCTTTTTAATCATTATTTATTTCATTTGCAAAAGAGGTTAACCTTGTTTAACTTTAATGCTGCAGATTAAACGTTAACACAAATACAGCAATAAAGCAGAAGTTATTCCAAAATATAAGAGACTTCTCTTCCCATTCACCAACATTGGATGTGTAAAAATAGCCATTATATGGCTCTGGTTCATGGTCAGGGAGGGAGGGGGGCACGTGTCCCTCTGTCATTGCTTACAGACAAAATCACTCACTTCAGAAAAAAATATCAACTAAATTCTTGGTTTCGAAATTCTAAGCTCTCAGTTTCAAGTTGATCTGTTTTGAAATATTACTTTTTATTCTCATTGTAGTCAGCTACAAGCAGAACGTAGGCCAATACTGTGCCTCTTCTAAGTACAAAAATTAGAGAAGTGTTATACTTGTATAAAAAAACATCAACAACATAACCAATTAAAATAATTTTAAATAAACCAATAAAAATATATATTTTTAAAATACTAAACTTCGTTAAATTATTTTTTAAATGGTCAAATCCTTTGTTTTTAAGCATGCTCTTTCAGAAAAAAATACTTTTAACATTTTGGAAAAGACCCCATTCCCCTGGATGCTAAGCACTGCCGGACTATTCAGCGATTTTTTCAGTATTGAATTTTTTAAACAAAACTTCATTTGGCTGAAAAGAGAGTGTGGGAATCCCACAATTCAGAAAAATGTTCAAGATGGGACAAAATTAAAGAGGGAGAACATTGTGTTGATGCACATAAAAAAAAAATTTAGTTATTCATTTTGTGTGTGTGTGTGTGTGAGTGTGGATGGGGAGGAGGGGGGACGGGTTTAACCCCTAAAACGCTCCTTGTGGTCACGGCCTTGTTACACTACAACCCTCTCCGTTCCATCAATATCGTATGACAGTTCTAAGATCCATTACTCAGTTATTAGCTTATTTGCATTCGAGATACATAGTTATTTCTGTTTTTAAATGTTGTGTGAAATAATTCATAACAGTGTGACGAAATTCCCGTCCTTGTCAACAATGAAATTCACGTCATTCGCTTTGAAGAATACGGATTTCGAGAGCGAAATCAAAAAACAAGAACTCGAAAGTCATTGGAAAAACGCCTACCATTAATCCGATGGGAAAATCGGCACTTTTCGTTCGGAGGCGATTAGATAACCGGTCATGGAGAGGCATAGTCGTCGTATTTGGTCTTGAAGTTTTACCTTTCGGACATCAATTTCGGAAATGACTTCAAAAATATTGAATATTTTATGCAAAACAACGTGGATGAGCAGCTTCATCTTATTAACGATGTCGAAAGCAGTGCTGTGGAGAGGTATGAGTAACAATTCCGATATTGGTTTACATTTTACTGTATGCATATTATTTAAGATTTATTTTATGTATAACTAGCTGTGTCGGCCAGCTCTCCTCTCTCTACCTCGAAAATAAATGTTATGTCAAGTGACGCGTGTTCAACAATCAGGATTAAACAAAAAAAAAAAAAAAAACTGTAAAATTTCCCGACGGATCGCGAAAAAATAACCAAAAAGGAAAAATTTTAAATCCCCTGATTACAGGAAATGCCTCAAAACAAAAGAAAGAGTTTTATTTGTTCGCAGTCGAGATAAAAAAAAAATGACCACGGATCTTTCTTCTCAATGATTTTATTCACGCGAATTAAAACTGAGCTCGCGGCAAACGACAAATTTCCGGTTTAATATTGATGTTCTTCGGCTTAAAAATGTTTAAACTTTTTTCTTGTCGAAAGAAGTAAATCTACTTCAGGGGTATTTTTCGCGGGCTTTCGATTGAAACTGAAATTAAGACAATTGGATAATTATTTAGTGTAGAAAGGGCCATTTAATGCCATTTTCGGTACCTAAATTTAAAATTCTAACGGTTCGGTACTTTTTTGAGTTTGAAAGTCTCCCCTACGTTCCTTCTTGGGTACCTAAGTTCCTCCCTGCCAAATTCGGTCGAGATCCGACGTAAACTGTGCATTGTTTTGAGGTTTATCTCCTCACGTTTCATTCTATTCTAAAAATATGTTCAGGAAAATTTACAGGAACCATTACTTTCATCCCTACCATTTCCGTGGGATACGATCGGCCTCCCCCCTAACGAATTTTGAGCCAAATTTTACGATTATAAAGATGGAAAAAGAAATGTGACCCATAATGGAGGAAAATGTAAATCAGTAAAGAAGACCGGAACAAATGTTCAAAAATGCACAAAAAATGTATTGGAAGAATGAGGGGAAAATCATTAAAAGCTAAAAATGCAAATGAGATACCAGATGACGAAACCAACAACTTTTTCATCTTCAAAAACGCCTAACACCGAAAAAATGAGACAACCCAAAATAATGGCCAACAAACAAAAGTGATACTCATAAGTTTTATCATTTTTTAAAATTTGTGAGCGTTTGTTACAGGCGTTCTAATTGACTTAAAAACTTTGAACCAAGATCATCTTAGTTAAAAAAAAAAAAATCAAATCCTTACATTAGCACGAATACATAAAACCAGAGGCGTAGCGCGACCGAAAATTGGGGAGGGGGGCACCAGGGCTTTCGCCGAGAAATTGTTGCTCCCCCCACCAGTTTTTCAGAAATCGGGCCACCAATTTCATGATTAAAAAAGAAAAAGAACATAAAAGAAACCTTTTCGCGATCTTAAGAAAATGGAATAGAAATAATAAGTGAGCAAAAAGAATAAAAGTTTCAAAAAGGGTTTTTGTCAGCGAAATTCTGCAATCTTTGAACATTATTTAGGAACATCCAAGGTTCTGCATTATGATTTACCTAACAGAAGGCCGAACGAAACGAATGTTTCGAACATTTTTATTAACCAAGCTTCAGTCAAATAAAAAATGAATTGGTGAATAAACCTTTTTTTGCCTTTTTTTAAATAAAAATATTGCGGAAATCGCAATTAAGTGGAGTAAAATATATATGCCGCCAAAATACGTTTTGAATAGAGAAAAAGATGAAACAGAGTAATTAAACAAGAATTTTACAGGGATATTGAGGAGGCATGACATATAAAACAAAAGAAAGTGAAAAGGAATCGTTGAAAAGAACCATATCAGTTCTAAATGTTGATTTTTTAATAATAATAAAAAAAAACAGAAGCAGTACTTAGACCGTGGATTTATTTTTCGTCATTAGCAGATACGATAAACTTTAAAATGAGGAGTAAATCATGGAACTTGATCAAGGAATAAATAAAATCTCGCGTAGTGACAGCAAAACAGGCTAGAGGATTTTTTTTTTTTTTTTGATGTTCAATGATATTATCAGGGTATATTCAGGAAAATAGCCATAAAGCTGGAAATTGAAAATTTCAGTATGGAAAAACCAAAGCAGTCAAATAATTTTGGAAAAGAAAAACTCATGGAGACATTTTCAGAACATTTTCATCAATAATTTAATCAAACTAAAAGGATAGAGACATTGCCAAATAAAAGAGGAGGGAGAGAGGTCCCGAACTCGATTCCTTCAACTTACACTATCAAACCTAGCCTTAGAAGCGCAATTTTGAAACTTTGACTTTGAAAAAGTCTCCGAACCCCACGTCTTCTCCTATGAACCTGCAACAGTTTGATATGACTTACAGGACAAACTTGCTGCAAGTTCAGTTCGTGGGGACTACAAGGCTTGCATCAGACTTGCAGACTTGTCGCATCCATTTTGATGCAAGTTTGCAGAACTTCAAAGCAAGTTTGCTGCAAGCAAAAAAAATGCTATACAAATTTGATATGAACTGGTAGCAAATTTGATATGACAAAGTTCAGTTTGAATAGAGTTTGAAGCAAATTTGTCACAGCAAAGCTTCAGTTGCTTTGAACTTGCAGCAAGTTTGATACCACAAAAATGGCTTTCCTACTGGTTTGCAACGAACTTGCAGGAAACTTGATAAGACTTGCAGGACAAACTTGCTGCAAGTTCACTTCGTGGGGAAAGCAAGGCTTGCATAAGCTCGCATCTCGTTTGCATCTGACTTGCAGACTTGTCGCATCCAATTGGATGCAAGTTTGCAGAATTGCAAAGCAAATTTGTTGCAAGTTTGCTGCAAGCAAAAAATGCTATCTGGGAAAGACTTCCGATTTCAAGAAGCCTCCAGGAGTGCGCCCTTGCAAAAACTCTCGAAAAACAGCCATGCCACATCCCCTTAAACATCGTCTAAAATTCTGTTCTTAGGACTTTGGGTAAATTCCGAAGTTCCTCGAACCTTTCCTATCTCTAATATCACCAAGGGCGGTCTAAAATTTCGGTAAATTGACGGTAAAAAAAAGAACGGTTCGCATTTATGAATTATTTTGATAATATTTCTGGGAAGAGTCACCGAATATACCCTGATAATATCATTGAGCATCTTAAGCCCTGGTTTCCTAGAAGCGAAATCACCGAGCTTTGACGTCGCTCCTCGGCGTGACGCTGAAATCAAAGTGATTCCGGCGTGCCACTCACAACGCCGATTTTGCTCGGGCGCACATGCGCAGAAGAATCAAGTTTTCCTCTCGGCGAGTAGGAAACCAATGCTTTATATATGATTCCTCTAGCTAGTTCTTTTGCCGCTACACGAGATCTTATTTATTCCTTCACGAAAGTTCCATGATTTACTCCTCATTTTAAAGCTTATTACGTCTACTAATGACGAAAACTAAATTCGCGGTCTAAATATTGCCCCCCCCCCCTTTTTTGTCAAAAGCTGTTCTTTTTCCTGTTTTTATTGCACATTACATCACAGCCGAGAACGAAGACACATTGGCTCGGTCGGTTAATGCAGCGAGGGGAAGGGTTTGGATAAGGGCAGATTCAGGGGAGGGTCAAAGGATCAGCTGACCCCCTTGTGGCATGAATTTTATTATGATTATTACTAAACTTCAATTTTCAGATCTGAAAAAATAGTACATGAAATCAATGATAACCTTTTTTTGCTTTGTTCTATATGCAAGGTATTTCTTCTGTGCAAGTCATATTTCAAAGGATTGACTGAGTTCGGTTACTGGGCTATGACTCTTTTGAGATTTTTGTTCATTTTCAAAAGAAAAATACATTCAAAGTTTGCGGCAACTTGTCCAGCTTGTTTACCTTAAGAAATATGACTTTTACTGAAAATTTAATGGAATATGATCCATGGCGCAAGTTGCACAAAATTTATGGAAGGGGAGGAGGTGGCGGGATGGGTAGTTTAGAAGGATAAGAAATTTGATCTCACTTCAAAGTGGTGCTTCGCAGCATATGAGGAGGTGTGCCATCGTCCTTGGGGGTGGGGGCATCCCTCTTAACTGATACTTTTTTATGTTGGAGGTATAACGCTGGCCACTGAAACTTGACCCCCCCTTACAAAAATTTCTGGATCCGTCCCTGGTTTGGATTCAAATTAGGGTCGAAAATATCGTTTTAATATGGTTTTTTTCTTCAGCAGAATTCTTATCCAAATTCCCATTGATATACGAAATTATTCTCATAGCAAAATTCTAAGCTGCAGTTTTGTTGTTGTAAAAATCAGGAAACAAAACATAGATTTTAACACTGTCAATCGCAGTTTAATTTTCAAAAATATTTTAACAAAATAGAAACGTAAATTTCAATTTATTTTGCTGCTATGCTACGCATTGGTTTAGTCTATAGCATCTCGTGGTTGCATTGAAACCAGAAAATTCTTCCTTTGAGTGCAAATGCTTTACGTGCGTCAGCCAGTCATCTAAAATTGCGATTCAGGAATTTCAATGTTGGAAAATTGCCGAAGACAGGCCTCGAACCTCTCCTCCCACTAAAATTACCAAAAATGGTCTAAAACTGCGTTTTAACAACTAACTTCGAAAATTTTATGTGGGAGCTTCCGCCCCTCCCCCTCTTGCCAACATCATTTAAAATAGCCTTAAATTTCGTTTAAGCGCTTGAATTTCAAATAATTACAGGGGTAAAACTTCCGAACCCCCCCCCCCCCCCCCCCCCAACGTCATTGAAAGTCGAATAAAATTGTTTCTGGATCTTTTCCTCCCCTGCAAATCGTCGAATACTCTTTTTGAAATACAATTTTGAAAAAAATTCGGGGGAAACCCCCAAAGTCCCCACTTCTTAATGTAAATAGAGAAACAATATAACATTTGTGTTTTTCAAGTTTCAATCGCGAAAAATGGCAGGGGAAACGCCGCCTGACCGCTTTTCCACCCTAACATTAGCAAAAATCATCTAAATGCATTTTTAAGGCCATACAAATTTTTAAAAAATTGTACTCTTCTTGATTTTTGTGCTAATTTATTTATAGTTTTGAGGAAAACGGTTAAGTGTTCAGCAAGTTAGGGGGGACCCCCCCGCCGACACTATGCCTATGCATAAAACTTGGGAAGCATTTTTGCCTTCAAGTTAGGAAATGGATGCTAAAATGTTGCTTAAAATTCGAATGAAAACAAAGCAAAATAAAATTTTCAAGAAAAAAAATATATGTACACCTGTGGCACAGTACTCTCCGAGTATTCATCCTCTTCATTCCTTTCAAGGAATATTCATTCCTTTTATATTTAAGCCTTAAAATGTAAAAAAAAAGGATGCAAATCTTTTTTGATGTTTACGCAATATGTTTTAATTTTTTTAGATTTAGGCATTGAATTTCTTTACATGCCATTCCATAACATTTTGTAGGTGTGTAAAAAAAATGTCTAAAAGTGCATTTGGTTTCCAAGGCTGCGCTTTCTAGCGGATTCGCATGCGTCTCCGCTGTTCGTACCGGAGATCCTTCTGCGCATGCGTGCACCGTAGCGTCCGCTTCTATTCGACGCAGATAGTCCAGGATCTGACAGCACGTCAGTAGGAAAGTCTGAGTAGGGGGATTTTTTTTTTTTTTTTCGAAAATGTTTAGTAGGTGTCCTAGAAAGAATTTTGGACTTGGGTGGACATCGGCCACCTGGTCCATTCTCCTGTTATGACGTCATCAAAGATGACGTCCGTTCGTACTGATAAATATTCAGCGCTTCTGTCGGAAGTTCGTGTAGGCAAAAATTTTTTATCAAAAATATTTAGTATGTGACCTAGAAGGTGTTTTGGACTTGGTTGGACATCTGCCACGTGGTCTATTTTTCTGCTATGACGTCATCAAAGATGGTGACCGCGCGTTCTCATAAATGCTCATATCTATGTTAATAATTGGCCGATTTGACTAAATATTTGGTCAGTATGTTGAAATTAGGGTTTTTAAGGTGAATAGCAATGTGTTTTAACTATTGCTATACATTAATAAATTAATATATTTTTATATAAGATTTATTTCTTTACAAATAGTAAGAGACGACTAAAAATATGTACTAAATCCGTCGAAACACGTTCAAATTTAAAAATAAAAAGTGTATGGTAAGTAGAAATATAATATTTAATACAATCTAAAAGGTCTATTTCAAAAATATTGTTACAATTTGATTGTAACCCTTTACTGCAACGCTTTCAGAAAGAGCAACAAGTTATTCAATTTTCTGTACAAGTTCAGGAGCGTTGGCACATTTTAAGCAATTACATGTCCCAATTAAATCAGTTGGATGTGTCTGTAAAGTCTCTTCTGGTGTCAAATCAATTTTTATTACTGAAAAACCAAATTTATATTAGTTTAAGCCAACAGACCGTTTGCTGACAACATGTCGTTGAAGGTATGTGTTAGAATAAAATATCCAAAAATGACCATTAGCATTTTTGCGGTCTTTGCATGACGATACAGCTATAATCTAAGATAATCTAAAGATCTAAAGAATAACTCTTTGTATACTTGCACTAATTATTTTTCTGTCGACTTTATACTTTGTCCTATGTAATTCCAGTCAGATGTTATTCCAAAATTCTCCAAGTATTTTAAAGATGCATAATGAAGAGTAGCTTTTTTTCTGTGCCACAATAACTCATGTTATCTGATCAAGATAGTGCATGAATGACTAGAAGCATTGAACATAACTTTTTACTACTTTTTCCGTGAATATCATGACCAGCCAAAAGTCACGTGGAATCCCCAGTTCAAATGCGCAGCAATACCAAATCCTTGAAGAGAAGTCCAGTAAAAATAAACTAACACCATTCTGTCCATATCAGAACTGACAAGAACGATTTTAGGATACTCACAGAGGGATAAATGATTTGAATGTATCATCATTTTCAACAACTTTATTCCGGGTGATTTATTTGCTTTTTACTTAGCACTGATGTACAGTTGTACAATACCTCACCTTTTTCATCGCCGTAAAAGGCCTTAAAGATGTGGTTGGTATTGCACAATGCCTGTATTGTCCGTTTTTCACTAGTTGAGACTTGGCCACGCCCCCAACACGTGGTATCGGAAGATTCTATATGCGCCATTTGGGGATGAGGCTTCAGACCAACACTGAGAAAGGTTGCAATTGGCCATCGTTATCGCGCTGTAAGAAGACGAGTGTTCTATAATTTTCTAAGAAATTACCTCCCACCTTCTTTCCCGAAAAAAAGGTGTGCTACTAAGACAATTGTTCGACTTAAAAGTATTTTAAGATTTGCAGTGTATTTCTATACGTTTTGGGTTAATTTATCATTGATTTTGCGAAGGAAATCCTAAATTTTCTGTCTTTCATGCTAAGTAAACATTTTCTGAAAACACGGTGAACAGTTGCAGGTGAAATTGGAAGGAAAATTTTTCCTTCTATTCTGCTGAAACTTTCACAGCTCTCAAACGTGGGTTTTTCATAGGTATTCTAATTACAAATCTCTAATCGCATATTGTTAACTTTGCTGGTCAACCATTTCGCACCTTATTTTCGATCCGATTTTCTTCTTTAAAGCGTTTATTAAATATTACAAAGTGCTTAGGGATAATGAACTACTTTTGCAATATTTCGAACTGTTTTACTTCGAATATAATGAAGAATTAATGCGTTTTCGAATTGTGTTTGTTGTTACTTTGCGAATACGAGTCATTTTTAAAATAATACGTAGATTTGTAAAGTGAACAAGCAAAAATTAATGCCAAAGGATTTTTTAACTATCACTGCATTGAAAAAATAACAAAAAAAAAAAAAAAAAGAAAGAAAGAAAACGACAGACGATAACTTTAATTTCGAATTTTTCTGAAAATATTTTTCTGTCACCTCATTTTTGGTCCATTTCAAACAGTCAATATTTTGTAAAAAAAAAGTGTTGAATTGATGCAATCATGTAGAGACAGTATGAAAAAGTATTGAACTACTATTTCGATTCCTAGGCACTTCATTTTTAACCATACACATTTAACGCCTACGAACAATTTTGGAAGCCTCAGTAGGTAAGTTGCACTCTGTGTGACACATTTCAATACTTTAGTACTATTTTTTTTTTCCCAATATGGCTTTTATTCTTCAGAAATGAAAAAAGGAACAAAACAAAAATTAAAGCTTTTCACATGCCAATATGGTTATCTACAGAATAATTGAATAAGTGCCTGAAACAACGTTTTATGTTACTGTTTTAACCTATTTATTTTTGTAAATACGAAAAAATATACATGCTTTTTTTATTCAAGTTTTTTCGATTACTCTAAAAGTAATTCAGTTCTTCCAGTACTTTTACGGAACAGCGTTACGTGTGGGAATCATAAAATAGGCAAAAGTTTGTTGCCCGTATTCTAATACAGATCCGAACAAGGGAGGGGCGATGGGGCGACCGCCCCTTCCTTGAGTCGAGATGCAGAACTCTTCCACGGCATGTCTTTGATACTGAAGTTGAAAATTGTTTTAGCCTATCTTCAATAGTTTGACGAAGCTCTTGCTGTCTGGAAAATGAAAGTGTAGCACGTATCTTATTCTTAACACATTACTGATAGAGGTCTGAACTTTGTATAGGAAGTATTTCAAAGTTCCAAAAACTCAATTTTAGAAGATTTTAGATGATATTAAATAGGGTTATAGGGTTCAAGGGCTCTTCTCAGGAAAGTTTGGAAAATTGAAGTCCCCCCCCCCTCAAAAAAAAGAGGAACTTTAATGGGACACCTTTGATGGCGTTAAGGTAAGGGATGGGGTTTGGTACACTCCTCCGCAATTTTGTAGAAAAGGAAGTCCCTCCCCTTCCCAAAATAACTGAAATGAGACGATCTTTCATGGTGTTTGGAAAGGGGGGGGGCGGAGGTTTGCGAATTTATAAAAGGGTAAGGGTGTGAAATCAATCGCCCCCTCCTTGAATAGTTTCTGGATCCGTCCTTGGCTCTGAATGTAAAATGCGTTATTTTTATCAAGAAACGTTGCTATAGTCAACCTATTCAGTTGTTCAACATATCCCACACTGGCAAGGAAACTGACTCAACCCCCACAAGAAAAAAAAAACAGCAATGGAGAAAATTAAGGCTTGACGCAATAGTAATTTTAAGTGATTTAGTCTCAAACATTACAATATGCGCAGTCAACTTATCATGTGATGTTTATAAATTAGTTTTTGAAGTATAGATACATAATGCATACTTTAAGCTCGAAAAATATTCTTCCAAATTATGAAATTTTAATGATGTGTCATTATTGATAAAATCGTTTCAACGCCCCCCCCCCCCCCCGCACCATTTAGGTGAGCTAACTTTGCGGTTTTTGTGTCGAGAAAAAGCACTAAATTTAGATTTTAAATCAATAGCCGGTACGGTTTTCCCAGATTTTGAACTGTGTCACTTTCCTTGCCGGAGTGCGATATGATTCCTTTTTAAAAACATACATGATCATAAACAAATTGTGACTAGAGCTATCCAGGAAGGAGGGGGGGAGCCGGTCTTTTCCCTTAAAACAATTGTTACTGCGATTTTGGTGACTTAGAGCAAACTTAAGGAGAAGTTCACAAATGATGTCACGCTTGAAAGGGGTAGGGAGAGAGGATTCGGGGTTCATGAACTTCGGACAGTTAGTCTCAAGGGGGAAGGAGGGGATTATAAGAAATATGACTTCACATATTTTGGTCCAAATAAAAGCGTTCGTTATAGCAATATGTTCATCGAACATTGCGGGAGATGTGACGAGGGGAGAGGCTAAGGTGAAGAGTAACGTCCTTTATGGACAATCCGTGTTTACGTTAGGCTACTGTGTACTGAAGTGTTATAACTAACTTCGTTTCTGCCTCCCCCCCCCAAAACGAAGTTGGTTACCTCCCTCCCCCCGCCTTGAAAATACTTGCCCTGGGGGTAGTCGTCATCTCTTAAGCCGGACCCAACCGATGAACCTGTAATTTTAAAACAGTATTCAAACCAAAGACACTTTTTATAACGCATCGCAAATTATTACATATTTATAAACATTAATATTCATGCAATACTTAGAGAAATAGCCTTGATTTTAATAGTCAATTGCTTTAAATATTTCAGATTGATTTTTCATTGTTTTCTCATTTACTTTTATTTCTCACATGTAAATCCTTTCTGGAACAATTGCCCAGTCCCCGCCTCCTTTGGTTCAACCAAGTTTTTTTTGGGGGGGGGGAGAGGGGGGGGGCAACTTTTGTTCGAATAATGTTTTCATCATTTTTCAAAAATAACTGCTACTGTAGATCTACTGACTGTATATCCGCTCTATATGATCTGAAATTTTGTACAATCCATACAGATGCATCAAAAAGACCCAACCCGTAAGAGCTACTGAGTCACCCCCCCCCCCCCTCAAGAAAAGGGAGAGGGAGAGAAATATTAAGTCTTTAAAACGAACGCAACCCTTAAGCATTTCAATGCCACAGTCTGTGTGGCAATGAAGTTTTCCTGTCCCCCCCCCTTTTTTTTTCATCAGCGCACTTGCAATTTCGAATATAGGACGTTAGTGTTTAAAAGGATATCGTTCAAAATTCAGAAAGCCTATCCTTAATAGAAATGTTTCAATCGGAAAACAAATACCTTACTTTTTTTGTAAATACAATATTTTTGTTCTGAAATTTTCAGTTTAAAAAGTATAGATTCCCCGTAGACGACAATTACGCGAAGCTAGAAACGAAAGGAAAGAACACAAAGACATTTTTACAAATTTAAATGCCCGCCAAATTTAGGGTTGTCTCAATTGAAAGCGGTAGCGATCACCCCCGCGCTAAACATTGCTTTGCTTTCGGGAAGGCGTTCCGAAGTCTCTTCTCCTCATGAACGCACAATATCTCTGATGTGGTTGGTATTATATTGTACCTGTATTGGCAATGAAGACCAGTAAAATAAGTTTGTTTCTTGATGATCCCCAAAAAATTGCTGAGTTGGACATGCATTGGAACATCTTAAGAGATTTTAACGACATCTATGTACACCATTTCAGATATTTCAAAAAGAAAAGTGCGATAACATTTTTTCTGTGATACTGCCAATGCCTTAAGAAATGCAGAAATTGCTTAGCCAAAGATTTTTTTTTAATTTTCCATAACCTTTCGAAAAGAATTCAGAACGCCCACTATATAACAGATTTTTTCGTCAGACATGAACAAGGTGTCATTGGCAAATTGTCATCTCTGGTGCTAACATAAGATGCGTCTAACCATTTTCACAATGCAGTTTACTTGTGGTTTTATCATTAAATGATGAAACGTCTTCAGATATAGTTCATGCTGAAAGAATTCTTGCATATCATATGAATAAGCTTGAGCTATTTGTATGATGCATTGAGATTAACTGTTCGACTTCTTTTTAGTAGTTTTCCCAGTAGCACTTCAGTTTTGTGATTTGTTGCGATGAAATAATGGATATGACTGGTACTTGAGATTTTTAAGGGTGTTGTGTTTTGAGCAGTGTACGATACATGTATTCACCGGTCCGACTGAGTCGCAACTGTAGAATCAAGAGGGAAAATTGAAAATCCTTTTAAAAGCCTTATATTATTAAAAATCAATGTCAAGTATTTTATTTGATGTTAAATAGAAACTAGCAACAGATAAAAATTTTAAATCATTGCTTTTATTAGCGTGGATAAAGGCTTAGTCGTTGTTAAAATCTGCTTTAAAAAAAACGTAATAATTCGAACTATGGAAGTTCCAAACACATTCTATCAGAAGCGGAAAAAAAATATCTTTATTTTGGCATTAAATTTTAAAATTTTTGACTATGTTTTCACTGCAAAAATTGCGAAAAACCTTTTAGAGGTTTTTAATTAATATCTTCGTTAATTAATGTCATCCAAAGATGCAACCTAGCTAAGAACTAGTGATGGGCATAATCGAGATCTTTTGATAATCGAGATCTCGGGAATCGAGTACTTCTGATAATCGAGTGATTGATAATCGAGATCTTTTTAAGTCGATCACTCGAGTGATTGATAATCGAGATCTTTTGAAATCGAGAACTCGAGCGATTGACTTTTCGAGATCTTCCGAATCGACTACTCGAGCGATTGACTTCTCGAGATCTTCCGAATCGAGTACTCGAGCGATTGACTTCTCGAGATCTTTTGAATCGAGTACTCGAGCGATTGACTTCTCGAGATCTTCCGAATCGAGTACTCGAGCGATTGACTTCTCGAGATCTTTTGAATCGAGTACTCGAGCGATTGACTTCTCGAGATCTTTTGAATCGAGTACTCGAGCGATTGACTTCTCGAGATCTTTTGAATCGAGATCTCGAGACGTTTGAATCGAGTACTCGAGTAGTTCATTTTCTGAGCTTTTCCAAAATTGAGTTGACTGCTACGGGGGTGCCCACTAAAAGGGGGTGGGGCATGGCGCAGTCTGTGCAACTAAAATTTTTAGAGCCGGTTTTTTGAGAGGGTTTTTTTAATCTCATTTTCGAAAGGGGGGAGGGGGGTCCATGTCGCAGCCTGCGAAACCGAAATTTTTAGAAGCGGTTTTTTTAGAGTTTTTTTTTTTTAATCTCATTTCGGGAGGGGGGGAGAGCTCTTTCTAGACGGATGCTCCGTAACATTTGAGAGGGTGCGCCATCGCCCTGCGAAAGGGGGGAGGTGGACTCCCTTGACTTCAGTTGAATTCCCGAGTTGTTTTGGCAGGGGTGCGCTCGAGATAGGAATGTGACATTTAGCCTACCATTTAGGGGTATAATAAGGGGTGAACCCTCCTGGCTTTTAGAAGTTTTAGGTTAAGTTGGGGGGGGTATTGATACCCCCCTTTTAGAAGGGGAATCAATACCACTCCCCCCAAATTCCATGAAAAATTCTCGTTTTTACATTTAAGTGGGTTTAGTTTTTTGTTGTTTTCCGATAAAATTAGTAGATACATCTTTTGTCCCCTTACCCTCCGGTAAAGTTCGAAATGCAAGCTTGTTTTAGGGGGTCGATTCGATAGATTTTAGTCTTCATTTTGGGGTCGCAATCCTTGGGGGATGCAGGTTCGACTAGATTCCCCGTTAGCTTGTCAGAAACTAGGAGCTCGGCATTTGAGCGACTGAGTGATTTATTCGAACGGTTATGCATTTAAACTAATGATTTTCATTTATCACGTGATTATTTCGAATGTGGTTTCGGACTCTCAAACACGAAGTTAATAATGTAAACAAGTAGGGGAATAGTTGCTCTGCGCAAAAGTACTCATTCTTTCCTAGTTTATAGCTTTGATTTTTTTTTTTTTTTTGATGTTCTTGTTGAGAGTAGTTGAGTATATTTATCTGATTAATACATGAGGAGGGAGGGTAAAATATTTCTGATTGCGTTTTCCAGAGGATTGGGATTCCCGACGCATTGAAAAGTGTACAAGTGTGGCTTGAAGTGCATTGAAGTTTATGATTTTTTTTTTTTTTTCTTGATCCGCTCTTTTTTATTTTTATTTTTTATTCGTCGACTTTAGGAATATGCAATAACAGTAAAAGTGTAGGGAGTGAAGTTGAAATGTTTCTGAGTGCATTAAAAAGAAATATTGAAGTTTGTCGTGTGGGATTAATTTTAGCTTCCACTCTTCGGCCCAATTTTTAAATAAAAATTACATTTTATACAGATTGTTTTTTTTTTTATTTAAATTCCATACTCAAGATATTTGTGACTTCTTGTGTGCGTAGCATTTATTTTCGCGTGGGTAGTTAAATTTAAGTATTTTGCTTGTTTTACTCGCTTCTGTTTATGTCATATTCCTTATAGTTTCGTAAATGTTGATTAGTATATTATTTACTCAACTTAAAAAAATTTCAGTCAATTAATGTGCTGATTTTATGTTTTTTTTTTTTTTTTTTTTTTTTTTTTTTTTTTTGTAAAGTTGAGGCAAAACTGCTGAAAATGCTTAGGCTCGCAACGGTCCATTTCGGAACTTAAGGTTCCGTAGCTACGTTTCATTTTCCGTGCGCTGGTCCTCAAATAGGTTAAAATTGATTGTCAAGTTTCTCTGAAAAGCAAATTACGTATTCGGTTTTCAAATCATCCGAGATGCTCGATAACCGAGTATTCCACAACAAACAATATATTATACAAGAGAGAGCACGGGGGAGGGGGGTAAATGGCGCAGACCGCGCCATTGAAGTTTTGAAGAGGAGAGGGTAACTTAAGCGGGCTTTAATTTATTTTAGGGGGTTCAACGTCGCATTTGAGGGATGAGTGTCATCGTCAGGGGGGGGGGACCACTGAATTATAAACACCTTGCGTTTAAACATTTCATAAACGTTTTAACATGGCTGTCACAGCATTAACAATCGCTTTAAAACGTTTCGACACATTTGAGAAGCAATTATTTGATTCTAAAACCTTATAGAATGACAGGGGTGTCCGTCCGTCCCCTGTGCGAGCTTTTTATGACAATCCCCCCTCCCCCCCGAGAAACGATAATCCGAAAAAGGGCTAAGACTACATTAAATTTTCAATTACACGGTTTGTACCATACCGGTCAAGGGCGCCCATATGCAAAATTTTAAGGGGGGGGGGGCTCAGATATTCTCCCCATGGTTTAATAGGATATTTTCCCCATAGAAACGGATTTCAGTACAGATTAGAGTTATTAAAATTTGACATTTTTAATAACTTATTGATTAATTGCTGGAGAAGAAATGATTTTACATTTTTGCAAAAAAAAAAAAAAGAAAAGAAAAAAAGTACTAAAAGCAAAGATGTCCTAATTTCAAAGAAGGGGGAGGGGGCTTGAGCCCCCACTTGCCCCCCCCCCTATATGGAAGCCCTTGATACCGGTTTAATATATTTTTAAGTTTAACAACTCTCAAGTTTAAACCTGCTAGTGTCGCCCAACGACTTGCCCATATTATCATTATCCCTCACTTTTTAATACAAATTGTACATACGTACGTATTTAATCTTAATAACTGTCAAGTTCAAAACAGTATGGAAAGCGTTTCTCTATCCTTTGCTTCAAGATTTCACCACCGGATCACACCAGGGGTGGATACAGAAAACCATTTGAAGGGGGGGTGGGGGTCATGCTGAAGAAAGCCCTTCCCCATGAACGAAATTCCCGTTTTAAGTACGAAAAAATTGTGAAACTTTTTTGGGGGTCAATAAAAAGTCCCAAATCGGTCAGGAATAAGGCACATAATTGGGGATAAACGTTGCAAATTAATTTCATAAGCAATAAAACAAAGTAGTAGTTCAAATATTTTCTTTGAAAAATAATTAATTTATTGAAAAGATAAGATACTCTCATCGTTTGCATTTCATGCATAAATTATTTGAACACAATGTGTACGGATACCATTCTCGAGAGTTCAGGGGGGGGGGTCATGACCCCCACGACCCTCCATTGTATCCGCCACTCACACAACACATGCCCCTCCATAAATCTGCTCATATGATAATTAACAATTTTCGTTCTAAAAATATCGTTCGATTATTAAGGAATCTCTCAATTATCGAAAATTCGAAGCCAAACATTCAACTATTACCCCATTCGAATAAAGCAAGAGAAAAGCAATTATTCGATTTTAAAAATCATTCCAAATCTATCCATTACAAGAGTAAATAGCACCACCTATGAAGCTCTTCCCCCCAAAAGCAATACCCTCAAAGGAGACAAAATCCCCTAAAAATTACAATCCCGCAGTTTACCGTCAAAAACTCCCCCCCCCCCCTCCCCTCTTATTTGCACCCATAGGAATGAATTTCACGAGAAGTTAACCACTTGTTTTATTAAGAAATAACTAAGTACCTTTGTGCCGAGAAGTAACATGAAATAACAAACGTTTTGTATCCCAAATATACAGAGTACTGCAGAAACGTGTTTTGGAGTTTTAAGGTACCCTTTTTTTCAACAAAATAGTAAGCTTTTACATATAAGGGGCCATTCCTTTGTTACATATGGATGATTTTGGCCATTTTTGACCCCTTCCCCCCATGTAAGGGTACGTAAGGTTTTTCAAACCCCTCCCCCTACTCTTACGTAAGATTCCATTTCGTTTTTAGAAATAATAAAATAACTAATCTAATATCACTGGAATCGAAATTTAATTCACTATTATTAAATTAAACCTTTTTGCGTGAAGAAATATTTACTAAAAAGTTGGAATCTAGACTGAATGTGTTTTCGACATTTTTTTGTATATGATGCGATAGTAGTTTAAAATAAAACATGCCATACATAGTGCAATTCTTTTATTATGTTTTACATAATTAATTCTTCGTAAAACATAAATAAAAAAGTCATCCTAATACGTTTTTATTTTCCAGACGCAAATGAAACATCGGCTTGGAAAATACTGCTTAAGAATGCGTTTGAACCCCTCTCCCCCCCCCCCCAAAGTATGCAGACATTTCCCCCCCCCCACCCCCACGGGACCCTTACGTAATTAATGAATGGTCCGTAAAGACATCCAGTAATGTCCTTACATCCACAATCTCACTATTTTGCGTTGAAAAAAGGGTTCCTTAAAACCCCGAAACACGTGTCTGCAGTGATCTGTATATTTGGGCTCTAAAACGTTTGTTATTGCCTATTACACTTGTATCATTACCCAATCGTATAGTCGAAGGTGAACGTAAGGGGGAAGACGTCCCCTCAGGTTTTCAACTTAAGTATTCCCCCTTTTTACCTGAACTATAATTTTAATGCCTCTCAAGTTAGAACCTTATATAAGCGCCTCCAACCTTTACTTCCACCACCGGGAGACACAACACATGTCTCCCACAGACCCGTCCATGTGTTTATTCATTAACACCTTTCGCTCAAAACATATCATTAGACTACCAAGCATCCCAAAGAATCATTTGATAATCAAGCATTCAACAGTATACATTCGATTTATAACAATATTCGAATGAAACATTCGAAAGGCAATTATTTGATTGTAATACCATTTAGATCGCAAGGGGATCTATTCCTCAAGTGTGCTGGCACACTTTTTAAAATTAGGGATCCTCTCTCCCCCTCAAGAAGGACACTCCCCTAAAAAAGTCTAACGTCCATTAGGAATTTCAATGGCTCAGTCTGCGCAATGACCCACCTCCCCCTGTGGGTTCCTCAGCGCAGCCCGTCTTTCTGGGGGAAGGGTTAAAAGGTTTCAATGCAAATTTTTGCGGAAGACGGGAAAAAAACCATGCTCATTCATAAGTAAAATCATTAACTTTTCAAAGCCAGCCCTTTGACCGCCTAAATGACGGATCCGCCCCTGCAACTAAAACACTTCAGAAGCAAGGGTGCTCACCCGCCCCCTGAGGTCAAGCCCCCCCCCCACCCTCAATATCGCAGAGACCTCCCCCCAACAAATGAGAAAAATAGCCCTTAAAACACCCCCCCCCCCCCTAAAAATGTCAATAGCACAGTCTGCGCCATGCCCCCCCCCCCCCTCCATAGGTGGGCACCCTTGTCAGAAGTCAACTATATTGAGAGGTTCATTCGATTATCAAATCGATCGAAGAATAACACTGCTCGAGTGATTGACATCTCGAGAATTCAAGATCTCGAGAACTCAATATCTCGAGAACTCAACATCTCGAGAAGTTCAAAACGAGAACTCGAGCAGTTGATCGCTCGAGAACTCGGAAAGTGACAATCGAGAACTCGAGAAGTTCATCGCTCGAGAACTCGAAAAGTGATAATCGAGCACTCGAGAAGTTCATCGCTCGAGAACTCGAGAAGTGATAATCGAGAACTCGAGATACGATAATCGAGAAACTCGTGGTAATCGAGTTCTCGAATGATCTTGAATAATCGAGTGATTCGATTATGAGAACTCGATTATGCCCATCACTACTAAGAACACTCTCGATCATCTCTCCTTTCGAACAATTTTTTTCTTTTTTCAAAATCGGTCCATCCCGTTTAGGCGCTAGAGTGCGACACACAGACACGTCAAATTTATAAATCCCTTCCTTTGTAAGTCGGTGGTTAAAAATAGGTTTACCATATCAACTAATTTTTTGAATAAGAGTATGACTGTCATTATAAAATTAAAACCAAATTTGATTTAATCTATTTACATTGCATGTTTCAGAACTGGCGATTTTTAACCTGGACACTCCCATTAAGGAAGTTTTTTTCCGCCTTTGAATACAAGCCTATTTTTTTTTTTTTTTTGGGGGGGGGGGGTTTGAAACGACATCTAACAAGAGGCGTACAGGGGAAATTATATGGTTACACACAACAGTATTTTATGAAAAAGAAAATATCTTAAATTATTCAGTTTTTAATTAAACATCTGAAAGCGAAAAGCTCCGTTCATGACGCAACTTAAATTTTCGTCCATTTTCTAAAAACAAAAAAAAAAAAGTCTTGTTAATTCTAGTTTTTTTTTTTTTTTTTTTCTTCTTTCAAGGTTTATCAGACGATGTTTTGTTCGAATGTAACTTCTCGCAGGACAGCTGTCGAATGGAAAATCAAGAAGTGACTGAAGCTCAATGGCAGCGCACTTTTCTCAACGAGGGAGGCATCAGTGGTCTGTATGCTTTAGTGCGCTAGTTGCACTGTATTTAGCTTTTGAATAAAATTTCAATACTTGCTTTCTTTCCAAGGATATGCACTCGTGGTGCGTGGAAACGAGGCTCAAAATCACATCGCCAGAATTCTAACTCCGAATTTGAGTACTTTGGGGTTGAGAGAAGGCTGCCTCAGTTTCCGATACTATCTCGAAGGCATGAAACCGGTGTCGTTGTCTGTCATCAAGCAAGGATATGTCACGCAGTACGTGTTTTCGACAGCATACAAGACAGAAGGACACTGGAAACAGGCCGCAGTGGACGTACAATTCCTAGGCGATTATGCAATGGTAAAATACATTTTTTAAAAAAATGTAAATGTGTTTTTTCTGCTGACATACCCCGAATGTTATAAAAACAACATATAGGTAAAATTGAATTGAATTCCTAGTATCCTAGCATATATACTGAAAAAAAAAAGTAAATAAATAAGTAAATGAAATAAGGACGAAAACGTCAGGGAATTTAAAAATTATGACAAATACCAATAATATTTTATCAATCAAGATACACTAGATAGAAACCATGACAAAAAAAAAAAAAAAAGATTAAAGATAAATAAAAATGTCAGAATATTATAAGTGTAGCCTAGTAATACATTGTGAAAAAGATCGTCTGGTAGTTAAGAGTATTTTTGCAAAAATAAATTCTTTGTACTCGTCAAAGAGGTAACCCTTTTCAGCCTACTTTCCCAGTAAAAGTCAGAAAAAGAAGAAAAAAGCATGAAAGAAGGCTTAATGCATCTTAAAAATATCGCGAAAAACAAAAAGTCAAAAATAAATAAAATAATTAAATAAATATTGAAAAATTAAAAATTGGAAAGTATGGTATTGAGATGGGGAAAAACGTCTGTCGGTCTGTCTGCCCCCCCCCCCTAATAACTTTTGAATGAATAGTCCAATTCGAAAAAACTTTCTTTTGCTCGAAAGATCTCGGCGAAGACACCTTATTCCCACATTTCACTTTTTGATTTGAACTATTTTTTGATCAATTTTGAACAGTTCAAAAAAACTTAACATTAGCGCCTACGGAGAAATTCAAGGCAATTCCGAACTGTGAGGCGAATTTGCTTCAAACAAACTTTGTAGGAAAAAGCTTTTGATGAAAAACTTGTATATAAAATATCTTTTTGATTTGAACAATTTTCCGTTCAATTTTGAACAGTTCAAATCCCTTAACATTAGTGCCTACGGGGAAACTGAAAGTCAATGTAGATTCCGTACTTGAAGGCGGATTTACTTCAAACAAATTTTGTTGGAACTAGCTCTTGACGCCAAACTCCAGACATCGACTCCGACTCCTGTGTCCGACAATTAATCGGACTCCGACTCCCCGACTTCGTAGCTTTGGCAAAAATTTATACACGTAGGACAAATGACTGACTCCGATTCTTAGATATTCGACACCGACTCCTTTACCCCAAAATGAGATTGACTCCGACTTCGCAGCTATGGTTTTAACTGTGAAATAATTATTGTTGATCGGACTTGTTTTTATTTTTACGCTAAAGTTTTAATTTAGGTATTCAGTTTTCGGCGAATTCGGAACTCCTCAGCGCTCGAATACGCTAACCCCCTTGCGGTGATTTACAAAACTGTAAATGAAACTAAAACATTGCCACGTTGCGTTCCACGTGTGTCTGTTGACGTAAACACAGGCAGTTTGTTCTGAGTATTTATTAACGCAATCGATGTGTCTTAGTTTGCTTTCAGCTACAGAAATTAATTCGTCCCTTAGTAGTATTCTCGAGCTTCTCAAAATAATGTTAGTTTTCCTTATTTCTTTCAAAAAAGTATTAAATGGTGGAAGCGTAAACAAGAAAACTCTGGATTAACAAAATTGGATAACGTTATACCAGGTAAATTTTTTTATTGTTTTGTATGAATTTGTAAGAATATGAGTTTTTTTTAATCTTAAATTAATTTAACTAATCATATTTTACAGCAGTATTTAGTTGGAATGGACAGTATGCAAAATATTTTCTTGAATTTATTATCGTAGAATTTACTTTATTCCTTTTATTCTCAGCTGAAAGGTTTCGCCAAATTTGTTTAGGGTTATAGTTTTAGTATTGTGCGAGCAAAGTAGCCTTAGCGAGATTTCGCGTTTTTAGTTAAACTATGTTTGAAAACATTTGCGATCTTAGCTATTTTTGAGAATATTGATTAGGTACTAGAAAGTAGTATGGGTATACGGGAAAGTAGGCTCGTCTAGTTCTAGACAGAACTTCTTGTTAGTTTTGTGCGAATAAGGCAGAAATGTCTCATTGGAGTGATCATGTCCTATGTCAGTGGGTTGGTCTTGGTTTTACCTCTTACAGCAGCCGTTAATCAGCGAATGCCGTGCATTGTATATTTTATTTGAATGGAATGGGGTCGTTTCCAAAATTTTAGAGGTATTTTTTTCTGAAAGAGCATGTTTAAAAACATAGGATCTGACCATTTTTTAAATAATTTGATTAAGATTTATATTTAAAAAAATATACTTAAATCGGTGCGCTTTTATTGTTTACGCTTCTGTTCAATGACGTCACAAATGATGAAATGCCATTCAGTTGTGTCCATTCACAGAGCAAAATATTTAATTCGCATCTTTACTCACGTGTATTGGCAACGATATGGTTGATAGCAAGCGTAACGAACAATTTCAGTTCGCTTGTTCATTATCATAACGTGGAAACGCGGAAGAAAGATTAACCCAAGAGCATCATTTGTGACGTCATCAAGACCTCGCCTTGTTTGAAAAATCGGACATTTTAAAAAAAAGTAATTAAAAAAATAACTGTCGAGAAAATGAAAGTATGTTTGGGGTCCATGTTATTATTATTATTATTTTTGCTTATTCTATCAATTTCAGTGACTAAAAGTACTACTTTTGACTGAAGTAAACAACCCCATTGTTTCCTTCAGTCAAAAGGACCACTTTTAATGAACAAAAAAATAACATGGACACAGAAAATACTTTTATTTTCCCAACAGCAGTTTTTCAATTCGTTCTTTTAAATGTCCGATTGTTTAAACAATGCGTGGTCTTTATGACGTCACAAATGACGTACTTTGGCACATTCCACTGGTGCGCTGAATGCTTACGCTTGCTGCCTACCGCACTTCCTGGTATGATAATTCAGAATCGAATGAAATACTGCGCTCTACGCTTGCTATCAACCATATCGTTGCCACTACATATGAGTAAATGAGTGAATTAAATATTGCGCTGTGCGCTAATGTCAACAGTGAATGGCAGTTCATCATTTGTGATGTGATGCGCAGAAGCGTAAAAAATAAAACTGAGTCAGAGCACCAATTTAAATATTTTTTAAAATATAGTTAATTTTGTCAAATTATTTAAAAATGGTCAAATCTATGTTTTTATGCATGCTCTTTCAGAAAAAAAAATAATTTTAAAATTAAGGAAACAACCCCATGGCGAATTAAACAGAATTATAATTTTACTGCTATACTTTTATTTGTCCACGGGTAACTAACTGACTGACATTTTTGAAGCAAAACAATACGTATTTTGTAAAACATTCAACACAAAATATGTGCTATGCCAATGATCTTTTGCCCTGGAATATTGTATTTTTTAAGCTGAATTTAATTACTGAAAATAATAAATAGTTTTAATTAAAGGATTATAAAATAAATTTTGTTATCCGTGATACAGAGCCAAAATCAATCTATTAATGTAAAAATTTGGCTTCACAAAAGCACGAAGTAATAGAATATCATAAAACAAAAGTAGCGGAAAGGTTGCAAAATGATATTGTCATCGCTAGATGGTGAGAAAAATCGCATTTTCGTGCGCTTTTGTGCACCATGTTTCTATTTTTTACATTTCCCTGATCACTCACTTTCCCACTTGTGAAAGTTAATTTCGAGTGCAATTTTGAATGCATTTGTTCTCTGAGCAATTTATTTCAATCATCAATTGCAGTAATACTTTTTGATTTCATTTTCAATTATTTATCTCAACTGTACTAAATTTTGACAAAACTTCTTGTTATCATAACAAATGGTAATTTGTTGGTACCAGTATTGGTTTGTTGTCCTGTCTCACTATTTGGCTTTACACTTTGCAAGATAATATTTGGAAATTATAAAGTGCCTTGAAAACTCGCATAAAGGTAGAGCATAATCAATTGAAACATATTTTGAGAAGGTTACATAAATATAATTGTAAAGAATTTTGAAAATTTAGCGAAAACGAATAAGAGAAACTAACAAGATCATGTTTAGTCAAATTTATCGTAAATTGCGAACTAAAGAGCTAATAAAAACCAAACACTAATCTCTCCTGCTCAAGAGAAAATGAAGTTAATATTGGAAAAGTATCGTAACTCGAAAATAAATTACAACTAGCTACAAATTGAGGGGGGGGGGATAATTATACACACAATATAAAAGAAACACACACACACAAAAAGATTTATCCAAAAAATAACACGATAGAGACCGAAGAATTTGAAGATTAAGGACTTCTAGACAATTAGATGAAGTGTATCGCGAATTGTTAACAGTACCACAGACCAGCGTGAGTTCAGAAAGAGTATTTTCAACAGTAGGAAAGTTGAGCACTGAAATGGATTCCGAGCTCAGAGAAAATTCAATAGATGCATTATGTTTTTTACTTTTATTGATTTTTTATTATGACATTTGTTCCTTCATTTTATATTTGTTCACAATACATTTTCATAAATACAATTTATGTTTAAAATTATGAAATGTGGCAACGAAACAATATGTTTTCAAGCTTTTTTTTTTTTTTTTTTTTCGTTTTTTGAGAAATTTCAAATACCGATATTCCGGTAACACGTTTTAAAAATATCAAATACAGGTATCGAATTTTTGATCCGGTATTGCAATCCCTACTCCAAAAAGAGCCTTTCCGTAAAATCTTTAAAGTTTGTGTAAATTTGCGTTTTTGAAACTTCAATTTCGAAATCTTGCAGGGGGGGGAGGAATTGATTTCAATCTATTTAAAATAATAATTAAAAAATGATCAGAAACAGTCTGAACTCCCTCACTTATCCTCACCAGGGCTGCGGAGTCGGAAGGAAAATGACCAACTCCGACCCCGACTCCGACTCCTGGATTTTGAAACGCCCGACTCCGACTCCAACTCCGGATTAAAAAAAAATAATTGTATTTTTTCAACTCCCTCGCTCTCTTCAGGGGAAGGGAGAAAACCTCTAAACAGAGATTGAAATATTAATTCCTTTTTATGGAAATTTCGCATTTTGTTTTTTATTGTAAACCTAAGACGCGTACAACGTTAGAAATTCAATTTAAAGATCAAATTTTCCAATAGTTACGAGTTAAAAAGTGAGATGACTTAAAAATCCCTTTTAAAAAATTTGAAAAGGATTATCTGTAATTTGCCCGCCTTTAATGTTTAGCAAATAGATATTGATCAAATCGTGTGCTTTCAATTTTTTCAAGCTGTAACTTGACAGAAAAAAAAGCTTTTTTTCTAAATCCAAGTTCTTGAGAGGGGGTGGTTCGCCCCGGGTGACACCCATCTGGTAGATGACACCCAAAGTTAATTTCAGAGTTTATAAAAAATACAAATACTTTAATTCTGAAAATTTTAGCGAATATATTTTAAATTATATTTTATCAATAAAATTTCAACGAAAATAGGGCACATATACGTCAGGAGCTAATTTTACACAAAATGCGGCGGTATATAAATTTGTACGAATAGCGGTTACTATACCTATATTTCTTCGCTAAATTTTTAATTTAAATTTAATTGGCTGCTTTGAATTAACCTTAATATGAAGATTTTAAGATTAACTGCAATTATTGAGTGTTGTAATCAAGAAATCATTTACACTTATTTTGTTCCATACTTTTTAGTGAGAACCAAGCTTATAGAAATAGTCTTAATAAAGAAAAAAACATTAGATTATTTCATCGAATCTTTTGGATTCGTACTTTCGCGCCAGAATTTCTTTGAATTTGCCGTTTACCCTTAAACGCTTCAACCTTAGCTACTGGCCTCAATTTACTAATTTGTTACGTTTCTTTTACTATTTTATAATTGAGATCGAACAAAACACTATATTTCTATTTTTATTTGAAAGTGATTACTTGAAAATGTTAGGCAACAAAACCGTTTGCTGACAGTTGCTATTAGTTAAGTTAAAAAGCAAGCAAACTAGGGGACAGCTACAGAAAGTTCGATAAGCACTCAAGCTAGCTGATTGCCATAATGGCAGTTATTTCCTTATTAGTATCTTTTTATTCATGTAATCGAACCAATTGGTAGTCCGTTTTTAAAAAATGCAAGGAGAGTCAGGGAAAAGGAAAGAAAAAAAGAAACCCGGAGTCGGAGTCGGAGTCGGCATGTTTTCTAACGACTCCGACTCCAACTCCTTTACCCCAAAATCAGTCCGACTCCGACTCTTCGACTCCGACTCCGACTCCACAGCCCTGATCCTCACGCCAATGAACTTGGCATATAATCGCGCTTTTAATGCTTCAATTTCTAGAAATTTCCGCTGAATTCTCTATCTTTTTTCTCCATAGCATCTGCAAAGAAAGTCTAAAGTTGCGTTTTTTTTAAACTAAAAGTTTCAAAATTTTGACCCCGGACTCCCCCCCCCCCTTTTTTTTTGTTCTATCAGTGTGCATTCTTAAAACTTTTTTCTGGTTACATCACCGCATGCAGGGGAAGAAATCCAAAAATTTGGTGGGGACTAGACAAAGGAAAATACCATGTTTGATTCTAAAGATATATTCTCAGAAATTGTATCTGCTTCAATGATACAAAAGAAACGAATGTTTTGGAGACTGAGAGAGAGGAATATTTTCGTGTCCTAGGAATAAAGAATCATTGCAGTGAGTCTCTATTTTGTGTGTCTATGACTGCGTATCTATAGGGCCGTTTCCGTGGACACTTTCGACCCCGGAAAAAAAAACCTACTTTTCACCGCATTCCGGTTATTTACGGGGTATATGTGGATTTTTTCTCCTCCTGCTTACTTCTGGGAAGCAAAGCGGAATTTTACCCAGAATGCATTATGCGGAACAAGTTCGTCTACTAGCCGCTAAGGATGCTGGGTAAAAACCTCTTTTTACATGGAAACGGGGAATTCTTCAACAGTTTTTTGCGGAGCCAGAGCGGGGATTTACCGGGTCGAAAATTGTGTTGTGAACGCGGCTTATGATACGCGAAATGAGGGGGCCGCAAGGCGTCCCTAACTTTATATGATAAGGTGTTCCATCAAAACAAGGGGTGCTTTACGGCACCCGGGGCGATTGCCCGCCCCCCTGGGATGGCTCTGAACTACGGTACGATGGGGAGGGGAGGGTGGAAACTGCAAAGAATTTTTTTTAATACAAAATGAATTGTTTAAATTTTAACATCCATTTTTCAAGCAAAATTCAATTTTAAAGCTCCTACTGAGATTGGAAAATAATAAAAGCAATTACAAACTTATTTGCTAATACAGGCCACAGAAAGCTCGAAAAAAAAAAAAAAAAAAAAAAAAGATGAATTAGTTACTGATTAACATGAAGATAGCCGTTTGAATTTGAACTAAAACAGCTATAACTTTAACTCAAACAAATTATATCTTACGCAGAAAAATCCGCTGATTCGAATGGTATCAAAATTTTAAATATACGAATATGTTTTTCATGAAATTTCGGAAAAGACTTGAATTTACTTTTTAATTAATATCTCCATTAACTACAGTTTTATAAAGATGAGACAAGGATAACTTACGATTCTTGGAATATTCTGAAATTTTTTTCTACCCGACTTGACCCGTAACAACAGGCTGTTCTCGAGAAAATAGCATGTAAACATATGTACTCTTGCTAACTTATGTGTTCTTATTTCACGTGACCTTCTAACAACCAATTATAAAACGAATTAATCTTGACATGAGGACCATGGAAAACGAAAGCAATCTTGATTGCGCAGAAATAAAAAACGGCGAAAATAAAAAGAAGAGTGGTATCTGCTGCCACTTCCGCTAATATAACCTAAGTGGATAGTTTTTTTTATGTTGCCATAACAAACGAGAGTGTTAAGTAGTGCCTGTAAATCACTTAGCATACAATAAAGAGGGACATAGGAAACAGGCCGCCGTGGAAGTATAATTCCTGGGCGATTAAGTACAAGATTTTTAAAAAAGATAAAAAATCTGTAAATCTGTTTTTTCTGTTGTCGTATCCCAACTGATGTAAAAACCACATACATATATGTAGGTTTTTAAAGCTGCCCAACCACTCATCCATTAGTAATAGTAAATCATTGTCAGTTTCATTATCAGCTAACTTCCAATCTATTGATGCTTAAACTTTTCCATTTGTTATAATTAGTGATGTAAAATACCTGGGTATTTATTTTTAGGGGTAAATACCCAGGGTATATACCCGGGTAAATACCCAAAATGGGTATTTACCTGGGTATTTATTTCAAAAATTTATATCCAACTTTAATACTTTTCTGTTTGTATTCCACTATGTATATATACAGGGTGTTTTGTTTTATCTTTCAAGACCTCTATTTTTGCAACCGTTAGTCCTAGATGCATACTTCCAATAGCAAAAATGTTCAAAATCAGATGCAGACTTAAGATATTAAAAATTTGAAGTAAAAATAAAAATGAGTAAAAAAATACAAATTTTAACTTTTTACACCAGCCCCAGGTCCTCTGACTTATATTTAGGGAAATAATCTCCATTGAAAAACAATTACAAAAAAAGTTTGACATGAGTAGGACAAATATTCACTGAGATATGAAACGCAGTGTTTTGTGACTTACACCACTTTACACTCGCCCTCAGTAACATCTTTTGGGGGGAAATATAGCAGTTAATGAGTGTTTATATAAAATATAAAATTATATGTGTGCAGAGTGTGATTTTTCAAATTGTTCAAGGTTTTGCAGCTTGTTTTGCGTATCACGGCATAACATTTGCATGAATTTTTGAATAGAAATGAAAAATGTAAATACCTTGTGTTTTTTACTTTGCCAACCTATCATTCTTCTGAAAGGGTAATAAGTTCTAATCTCATCTTCTGTAGGGTCCCTTAAAACTTTTAAATGGAATATCTCCTTGAGTTTTGATTGCACAAATGTCAAGTTTTTTTGTGTCAGTAAGTTTTAAATGCAGATCATTTCTCTAAATATAAGTTAAGGGACCTAGGGTCGTAGAAAAAGTTAAATTTTGTAGTTTTTGACTCATTTTTATTTTTGTTTCAAACTTTCAATATCTTTACTCTGCATTTGATTTTGAATATTTTTGCAATTGGAAGTATGCATCTAGGACTAGCGGTTGCAAAAATAAAGGTCTTGCAGGTTAAAACAGAACACCCTGTATAACCAACCATATATACAAAACAATAAATTTTTCTCTAAAATTTGTATTTTGATCGCATATTTAAAATATTATTGTGTGGAACAACTCAGCAAGCTAATATGATATTCACATATAAAAAGCCATTCTACAAAAAGTAAAAAGCTTAACTGGTTACAAAAAAAAAAAAAAGTTAACATCTTCTCCAATTATGGCATTGAGAAGAAAGATTCTTTGGTTCATGATATGTTTCTTTCATAATTTCATTAAGTGTTTCAATAAAAAATATTATAAACTGTGTAATACATATGTATGTATCAGTTTTACTAATTATTTCATATTTAGATTTAAAAAAAAAAATTCTCGCTCACTTTTTGCATTTTTTTGTAAAATACCCAGTTTTTGGGTATTTACCCAGCCCTTGGGTAAATACCCAAAAAATATTTACCTACCCGCTGGGTATTTACCCGATCCACATCACTAGTTATAATAGGGGTGTGGAAGGCCGGTTTACGTAGCAATAATTATTGGTCTTGTGCCACTCTAAAAATTTATCTTTCAACCCAAACAAAAATGAGCTCATTCAAGGTTAGTCACCAAGCTACCAGAGCCACATTAAAACAATTTCTTTTATCATTTTTAGCAAAAAAATGTCTTAACAGTTAGCACATGCTAGACACAGAGGCATTTTGTTCAGGTTCATAAGGTGGGGGGGGGGGGTACTTTATTCAAAAAGGATTCAAGGCTATAAGACATAACAATATTAATGCAACTACTTTGGTACACTGCGCTGAGGAATCAGCCATGTATGCTATCTGAAATATTTCCCATTCTTTACAAAAAGAAATTACGAATTCCGCCCTAGACATGGAAGCTGGTTAATATAACGCTGCATTGGAAGAAATTGTCAAACTAAGGCAAGCATTTACAGGTCTGTTAATTGGTCTTAGGTGGTATCCTGTTGGAGATAATTTGAAATCAGTGTTGAGCCTTGCAAGAAGTTTATTTGAAGTTATGTTGTGTCAGCATCCCTCGTGTCAAGGCAACACTAGCACTTAGGTTTAAAATGTTTGTTCTGATGATTTCAAGACGAGAGCTTGCAATATTTTAAGAAAAAATAAAATAATTATCCTGTTAACCTTATACCTATGGAGTGTAGTCTTTCGCGAGTATTTTAAGGATAGCGACAGGTTTTTTAGCATAATTTTAAATAAGGCATGAGAATGCAACAATCAGAGTTCCAAAAAGGTCAATTCAGGTTATGTTTGGACAAGTTAGGAGAGAAGGAGTGAGCAAATTGATCTACTCCGAAAACTTTTCAGATTGAAATCCTAGAAATATTATATGGAAAGGATGGGGGTTGGGGGCTCTTCCTAAGAAAATTTCCGAAATTAAAGGCACACACACACAAAAAAAAAAAAAAAAAAAAAAACACGACTTTAGACGATCTTTTTGCTCTGGTCAAGAGCAGGGGATCATAACCATTTCTGCATTCTTTCTCGCTTCTGGGAGGGGCTAAAGTCCTTTATCCTCCTCCGTGAGTGTGCCAATATTGGCACTAGTTAACTAGAACTAATTGCAACTAATAGTCAACTGGTATTTCAATTACTTTTAGTTTATAATTTAATTACAAGTTGAAACTAAATTAATACTGGAAGACATTTTAGGTCAAATATGTTTTTCAGAACAAAAAAAAGTTATTCTTATTCATTACTTTCGCCCAATCAGTCATAATATTGATTAAGTTATATTCGTAAAATACATTTAAAATCTCCAAAATATTTGAAGGTATTTTTTAATACAAGAACCTCTTTTTTTTCTTTTAAATCAATTTCTCGGGTGCTACCAGTCATAGTTTAGAAAATAAGATTCATAAAATACATTTAAAAAATTAAAAACTTTCATACTTCTACCGATACATCTTTGACACACAATTTTTGACGTTTGGCTATAGTTAATTTTGCATCTAAGTAGTAGTTAAAGACAGAGGTGAGAGGTGGCCTCGGTCTTTTAAACCTTATTACCAAAGGTTTTTAAACATGTAATGGTAATAATTGCATTTAATCATCATCAATAACTCATTCCCTTAAAGAGAACAATATTCCGCCGACAAGCAACAAATCCCGCTAAAAATTTGCCAACCAAATATGTTATGGAAATGACTGCATTTACTCATCATGACCCATTCCCAAACAAGCAACAAAATACCTCAAAAAATCTGTGAACTATTTACGAATTGGAATAATCTCATTTTGTGCAGTACTCTGTTAGAATTTTATTTTTTACTGTTAGAATGATTTAATTTTTACAAATAATTTAGATACAAACTGCATCTAAAATTTCTTACGAAGAGGTTATAAAACTAGTGAAAATACCCGTAAATCTTACAGCAAGCATTCATTTTCGAAAATTGCCTTGCGTTTTTACTCAGAGGTTATTTTTAAAAAAATGTTACGTACTTTTGCACATTACTTTATGAATGAAGTTGTCAATGGAGGCAGTGAGAAGCAAAAGGATGGCAAGTGGACTATTTTAAGTTTCGAGTAAAAGGCATTTAAAGACTAGATCCTAGGTAGGCTTTCATTGAAATGTTTTTCTAAATCATTCTGTACTGCAGCATCTACCAGGGCTACTAGAACAATCTCTTGCCTCCAGACAGGGGAGAGGTTCACCTACCATTTGTATGGGTTATCTCCAAATTTTTAATTTTGCCACTTGCATCCCTTGGCTTCTCACTACCTCAATTGCTCAAATTCAGCTTTGGCTTGCAAATCCTTTTTACAAAGTAACCTGCTCCAAAGAGTGTATGGCTATTTTAAGATTTTGGCCACCTTCACAGGAGTCTGTACCTCACATATCCCCACTCAAGCTGCGAAAAAAATTAGTTCACATGCAAAAAGAGTTTGTACCCTGTACTCGAGAAAGTAGCTTTACCCAGCATCCTTAGCGGTTTCACTCAGTTATTAAACAAACTCGTTTTGCAAAGTGCACTCTGGCACTCCCGCCCCCCCCCCATTAACTACAGTTGAAAATAGGAGGTAGAAAGTTCCATATTTACCCAGGAAATAAATGGAATGCAGTTTAAAGCAAGTTTTTTCTAGGGTAGAAAAGGTCCATGTGAATGGGGCGAAAAAAATTTGAAGACTGCTGAAGAGTGTACATTGTACTGAGAAAAAAATTTCATCAGAAATCTTTCATCTTTTAGTTTAAATGTTTTTATTCATATTTTTTTTGGGGGGGGGGTGAAGGAGGTTGAAAAGAAATTCCTTTTTGTGTAGTTACTAAGATCCTTGATAGCACTACCAAAGTCGAAATATTTTAATACTGTATTTCAGTGGTGCCATCTACGAACTACCTGATTAACTAAACAGGAAGACTGCATAATGTTATGTCAGGCAAAAATGTTTTTGTATTATCTTAGATAATGTGTTTAAAGAAAAAGAACTCTCGACTAAGAAATTTCTTTAAAATTAGCAAGGCTTGCTTTATACACATATAATTCAACACCTTTTTCTGCTTCCACAGTTCTATTTCGAAGCTGACACACAAGTTCAAGATTTCGATGACAGTCTTGTTGCCATCTCAGATATTAAAATAACTTCACAGACCTGTGTTGAAATGAAACAAAGAAGTGAATGACAGGAAAGTATACACAAAGAATTCTGGGAAGACACATAGTCATTTATAGTAAAGTGATGTTCCCATAGGGTATACTGGTATGCTCCATATACGCCGTATACTCTCAAACTTTTTTTAAACAGATAGCGTTATACCTTCAAGGTTCAAAAACTTTATGACATATTATGTATATGATTGCATACACTTATTGTGCCTAGAGAATTACTGGAAGTATACCCTCAGAAAAATTGATGGGAACATCACCGATAGTAAATAAACAAATAACTACTCTATCTAGTCTAATATGCAAACCGAGATATTGCTTGAAATAATGTAATACATACTGAACTTGTAAAAACCTCTTAATAAACAACAGTCCACCAGATAATTTAATAAAAGTGTGCTTTCTTGATGTCTTAATGTTTTCTATTCGATACCCTCACCTTCTTATGCCCTCCCAATTTATGTTTCATATAAGTTAGAAAATTATCTATTTTATCAGCAATGCTGCTGTTGGACTTGGAGCAGTTACCTTCGAACTTGGTTGACAGAAGGAATCTTAAAAATTTAAATTTTTTCTCCTGTAAAATCCCATTTCATACTCGGAAAAATTGGTTGCCAAGAGTCTTGACAAATGCATTGAAAATATAACTGCAAAGTTTTAACACATTACTACATTGAGAAGCAATCCTTAAGCATCAGATCTGCTTTAAATTAACACAAATTTTTATTTTATCATTGAACATTTAGCATGCAGCATTTAGTATCAAAACCTCTAAAAGCTTTGTTTTCTCACAATTTGATACTTCTTGCCTATTATGCTACAAAGTGAATTAAAATAAATCCAGCTCAATCAGGTCTAAACCAAATGTTTAAAACCAATTTCATTGCCAAACCAGCAGCAAACTGGAGCTTTTAAGAGTGTCCAAGAAATACAAAATTATTAAGGAACTTCTTTATCTTTTGGCTATGGGAGCTCTTGCTTATCCAAATGAGCTATTCAAGTGATTATGGGGAGCAAGTGGGTTTGGATTCCCTCAAATGCTATAGAGATGTAATGAAGAAAGAACCCTATTTAGTGACAAAATAATGCCCAAGACAACATTATGTGTTTCTCTCCAATTTTTGCTCTAAGTTTATAATACAATTTTACGCCAATTTAAAGAATTCTAAAGATTGATTTTTTTTTCATTACCTAAATATTATTTTATAGAATTTTCCCATCTGAGTATTTTCTTCAATATGATTTAATGTTAAAAATAAAATTTTGAACATTACAGTAGAAGACCGTTATAACGCCAACCTGTATAACGCAATTCTCTATAAACCGCACTACTTTTCAGAAGTAAACAATAGATTTTGAAGTTCAAAAAATCCCTTTGTTTTGCTTTGCAAAAATAAAAATTGTTAGGCAAATTAAATTTTGAAAGTTTTTCATCTTTCCATCTTATTTCAAAGCTTTTAAATTGAAAATTAGTACTCATAGTAAACAGAAAATACCAGATGGCTCTTGAAAATGCAGCTGTTATGTAAACCATGAAGCTAGCAGAAGTGCAGGATTTTGATTGTGAAACATATTTATTTGTGAATAACTAATTGTAATATTGGTGCTTTAATACTCATTGCAGATAAAACTCATTCTGACGTGCAAATATATAGATATATTCTGAACATTAGTTTCAAAATTGGTGAAATGATCTATATAACGCAAAAGCTCTGGTCCCAAGGTGTGCGTTATAACGGTCTTCTACTGTATTATAATAAATTACGTAATTAACTCGCACTTTTTGAAACAAAAGATGTAAAAGTTGCTTCTCATTTTTTCTCAAAACCAGTTCCGTCAAAAATTGCTTTTATCTATAAACTAGCTGCATTGCACGGTCTATCTCAAAAACTAATGTTGTGTCAAGTGACACAGGTTCAGAAATCAGTCAAAAAAAAAGAAAACAGACTCAAAATTTAAATTTATTCTGACTAAAATCTAAATTTAGACTTCTTTGCGTTAAAAAATTATGTTCTGAAAATTTCCGAAAATTGTTTAAATACTGAGACTGAAAGTAATTCTAAAACTAACATACATCAACTTTACAGTAGGGCTGGGCGATGCATCACCAAAAACTGGTGTGCATCCCATATTACTAAATTGCTCCGATGTACAAACACCGATCCACAATTTTTGCCATTGGGTCATTCCATGCGAAATGAGCAAAATTCGCAAAAAAAGTGGTGGCCGTATGATAACAGATTTTTGTGAAATTTGGTATACAGGTTCCTTTTATGCCTATATAAAAAATATCTAAAATATTTTTGCTTAAAATTTTTTATTTAAATAGTTACATGCGATTGAAAATTGGTCAAATTGAACAGCATTCTCTCATAAATGCTAAATGTTGCACTTTTGAAGGCTTGTGTCTTATTAACTATTTAATGAAAACATAAAAGTTATATGTTTTTGCAATCTATGGAGTAGGGTAATCAATCTGATGTAAGTAAAATTTTCAAAGTTATTATAGTTAACTTTGAACCGAGTTTCAAAAACTGAAAATATTTCAATTTTCTCATAATTAAGCATTTTATTTTTTAATCTCAATCTTTAAGGAATGCATTAGCTTTGATGAAATTAATGCCCAATAATGTGCTAAGTATCATAAAAGAAATACCTTACTCTTGAAGTTGTATTTTAACTCATTTGCCTTCAAAATCAGTTTTAAACTTAGTGATATTTTGTAAAATGATGATTTTCCCTTCACCTACACACAAAAATTTAAATGAGGGAAAATTCAGACAACTTTAAAATTTTTCAAGAATATAGAGCTGTGTTTCTATTATTTGCTTGAAGAAACTCGAAATTGGTTTTTGATTTCCAAACGTAAAATAAAATTCAGAAAAATAGCATTCTCTTTCTGTTTTATGGGTAAATCCATACAGGTTCGACGGATGGTTGCGCTCGACCATTTTTAATTTTTTTGAAATTCATATCCCTAAAAGCTGCATATGAAAGATGTTTTAAAACTCTTTTATTTTTTCTCTCAACTTTGATTTTTTGGAGGTCATCAAAAGTGATGTTCGTAGTCAAAAAATAGGACTTTTAGACCTTTGCATTTTGGACAAAAGCTATTTGAATTACATTTATGACAGTTAATTTAACGCTTTGATGTTAAAGTGCATAAGTGATAGTCTTACATGCTGAGTTACATAGCTATACGTTAATAATTAAAATAATGGCAACAGGTTAAAGTTCAAGACCAAATGTAAAAATTTTACTCATTTCAAAGGGGGATAACTCACGTAGGGGACGGAAACACAAAATGAAATACGGCAAAAACTAATCACTGGAACCATGCTAAAAAGAATATGTAACTGTTGCTGTGTGTTTGTGTACCCTTTATAGATTACAACCCCTCAAAATTCAGAAAAATGACAAAAATGACATTTTTAGACCCCTATAAACCAAAAGGGGATTGAATTAAAAATGAAATTTCCTGACCAATTGAATATTCCATTCAAGTACTATACATGTTATACATATTGTTTTTTGTATTTGGTTTGTAAAAAAGATACAGGTCTTTGAAATTAAGCAATTTCGCTATTCAATTCACACACGAAAACGGAAATAAAAGTGTAAAAACTTCATGGCACCTTCTTAAATTATGTATATTGTGCCCTATATAATACATTATACTGAAAAAACATATTGTAATTTTCAAAATAATTATTTTAATTTGATAACTTAGAAATATTTGGACATGAATGAGTAGTTTATACTGTGTAGAACCTGTATGGATTGACCCTTAGTTGAAACTACGAGAATTCAAAGAACTAGATAAACGACTAAATGACACAAAATCAAGTAAAATTGACATTGACTTCAGTTTTAAAAAATGTACATTTCAGCATGTACTTAATAAACATGCTTTTGAGAAAATGAAACACAAAAGAAATGGTTAGTTTTGCTAAACTTACAAAATAAAAAGAAGTAACTAATGAAATTTTACCTTAGTTCAAGTTACTCTAGTAACAAAAATATGCTGATACCAAAGATTAAAATTTAGTAGCATCTAAAATACACTTCAATATATTACAGGGTGGCGACAGGAACTGTGAAAAAAAGTTCCCTGACTTTTCCCTGATTAAGTTCACCAAATTTCCAAGATTTACGTCACCAATGATAATGGTTTTCTTTCTTTGCTCTACTTGAAATCCAAAGTATTTTTGTATAAAATGCAGTATTTTAAACGTTTTAAGTTGTGTAAAGTTATTGAACTAAAGATATATTTTAAAAAGATGCTACTTTTTTTAATAAAATAGTTAAAAAAAAAAAACATATCAAGTCAATTTTTTTGGGGCAAAAACCCTACAAAACAGTATATTCAATTTTTCTACATGGAAAGAATATAGAAAATTAAAAAAAAAAAAAAAAAAAAACTTAACTTCCAGAAACCACTTAGCATAACAATTTTAAGAAACTATTAAAATTACTCTTAAAAACATATGTGTACTTATGATAGAACTAAAAAGTAATTGAAATTATTTTGAACTAAGTTTTCAAACAGTAGAATAATTGTTGCAAGAATAACAAGTAATAGTGAAAGAATAGATGTAATGTAGGTATCCTTATATAACTAATTGACATATTTATGCAAAACAGATGAAACTATTTGACATTCATTCAAAGGGAGATTTTCTCCAATCAAGAACATAGGTTTTAATGAATGAATACAGCATTTTAACAATAAAAAAATAAAGATATTTACTTAAGTACACAAGTTAACTCTATTTCAAATGATTTCAGTATGTAACGAAAAAATCTTAGATTGCTTTTGTAACAAACAACTTTGAAATGCAAGGGAAAAAAAGCAATTAAAAAAAAAAGCAATTTTAGCAATTAAATTTAAAATGCGAAGAAGTAATAACTTTTAAGCTTTTATAGTATTAATTCAAAAAGCAAAGATTTGTTCTTGAAATCATGATTACAGTACGCTAATTACTTAGAGACAATGGAATAAAGGCAAAGGAGCTAAGGCATTAATGAAGACTTCCTCTTTGCATGTATGGTTGTTTATTTTATGAAGCATTGAAAGCGTAAAAGGAAATTTCAAGCTAGGTAAAATAAACAACTTTACAGACACAGAAGCAATCTTAAGAAGTTCTTCCTGTGGATAATAAGTAAGATGCAATACTTTGAGGTTGAGGAAAAAAGATGCACAAATATGCGGCAGTGTATAATCGCACCTCATTAATTTCACTTTTTTTTTTGAACAGATAATTGGCAAAAAATGCATAGGGAATTTGACTACTTAATTTTGTAAAGCAAAAAAAAAAAAATTTTTTTCTTCATAAAATCAATTTTCCCTGATTTTTTGTTATTTTTTCAAAATTCCCTGACTTTTCCCTGATTAATCAAGTTCCCTGACTTTTCCCTGATCTGTCGCCACCCTGTATTATGTAAAAAAATGAGTAAATTTAGAGCATTCCCTCATTTTCGGAAAAACATTTGAAATAGAGGAAAAAATGAAAGTTTTGGAAATTTTCGATTTTTTCAAGTACAATTTCGTCGTCAAGAAATTCATAAACAGTTACTAAATTAGAGCAGATAGTTAGTTATAGATAGTTTTTCAATCTGAATCATTTTTACTGTTATTTTTTCAATTAAAGAGCTAGAAGAGTGATTTAAAATCTGAAGTAAATTGGCAAAATTTCAATCTTTGTTAATATCTCAGATTCAAAAAAAGATCCGAGTAAATTTTACTTTGCTCTTTCTCAGTAGAGATTTGTTTATAAAATGCGGAAATATTTATTTTTAAGTGCACGTTTATAACTTATGGAGTTATTGAGTCACAAACTGGCAGCAATGAACTCTGAAAATTTAGGCTTAGCGTAAGCATCAACTTCTAATTTCAATAACAATGCAACAAACAGTTTTTAAACTTTCATACTTTGCATTCCCTCATAGATATGCATGGTTTACCTAAATAAAATTTTCATTGAAATCTGTGACATATCAGCCACAGCTGATTTGCTCATTTCGCATGGAATGTCTCCATTTTAATCTAATTTTTTTCACACTAATGTTAAATTTTAACAATGACAATTCGATCTTGCTTAACAACAAAGATGAATACTTTTCCTAAAATATGGAAGACAAGAACATTTGGTTTTACCTCCTGATGAAAAATATATTGACGTACTAAGTTTATAATATAATCATTTGAAAAAAAATGGGAAAAAAAAGCAAAATCAAAAGAGCAAAAATAGCAACAAAAATTGCAGACATGTATTTTGATATTACATGCAGTGCAGTCCCTAGCACAGGTGTCATGTAATACGTAAAGTCATCACCCTTCACCCCACCCCGCAAAAAAAATCTTTTAATGTTTTATGTAAATATTGAATTTTGTAAAATTTTCTGAAACTCATTCTTATTTCTGTGCTGTAGTGTCATGAAAGTTTAAATTAAAAGACAAATTTCAACTGCAAATTCATTTTATGAAAAATTTGCCCTAGACAAATATGTAACTTCCCCCTCCCCGCAATATTGGGCACGATTTTTGCTAAATTTTATAGATAAAATATAAATTTAGATATGTAGGTGGAAATTTTCAGAATTCAAGTATTTATGTTTTTTATAAACTATGAAATCTACTAACGATGCTACTAGTTAAAAGTAACTTCTTAAATGCAAGAAGATGTGAGCTTGTGAATGGAATGCATGTGACATACACTCAAATATTTTTGCATTGAAAAAGTAGGCTCATTGTAATTTTAAAGCATATAACTAAATTTTTTTTTTTTTTTTTTTTTGCTATTTTGCACTTTTAACGCTGCTTTATATATATGTTTAAATTATTGCTGGTGCTGGAATCTGTTAATACAGTCGGACCCGGATTTAGTGAATTCACCAGGACTGAAACTTTTATATGTTAAATCGGGGTTATTCATAATATCGGGGTGCAATTTTTTTTTCAATGCACTTACCTTATCTAAAACCCCTAAAAGCAACTGCGCAAAAATATCCATAATTAGAAAGTGTACACTTTTTATTCAGTATTCTATGACTTATTACTTAATTTGAAATTTTAAACTACTGAGTAATAGATGTCTGACAATTTCCTTGATACTTGACTCGAAAAAGTTCTTTTTCAACTTTATAGAGAAAAGAAAATACTGTGTCACTTGCAGCTGCTGCATGAGATTTTTTTAAAGTTTGAATTGAATGAAGCCATTGCCTGTTTGGTGATATTTTGATAGTTGATGTTGTAACTCCAGCAGGTAGCGTTCATTGTTGACCATTTTTTCGTTTTTCATTCCCCTGAAATGACACAGTCTTACCAGCAAAACAGTCAAGTTACTGGATCCGGTTCAGCCTTGTCACGATGAAGCCTTTCCTTGCATGTTAAACATTCCCAAAACATATTATCAAATTATCATGCTATAACACGAGTTTCATTGTTGAAACACACGGTTACTCGATTATCGGCTATAATTTATGTGAGGATACATACCGAATAATTTCTTTATTCTCTGTTTCTTTCCTTCCTCAAATCAATTCCAAGATATTTTTTTCAAAAATCCAAAGAAAAAAGAAACACTTAGTTCATTAAAATATTTCCTTTATACTTACAAACAGAAATAAATAAATTTAACAGAATTATTAACATCTAATAAGATTACATAACATTTTAAATTATAGAAGAAAAACTAATGAAACATACAGTACATACAAAATGAAGCAAGAATTGCAAGAAACAGCATATTCTGTTGTAAAACTACTAAAAAATTTCTTAAGAGACATAAGTTCATTAAAATTTTTAAAACAGTCGATGTTTATACTAAAGATGCACCAAATATATTTTGCTAAATACAGAATATTCAATTAAAATTAGAACTGAAAATTTGTTTAAAAATTTTTAACTATTATATTTGAATTTCCCATCAATTTAAAACAGGAAATACTAATCTATTTTTGAAATGTAAAAGCGTTTCCATTTAACATTGTAAATTTATCTACATTAAGTATAATTTTTCATGTAAAACAATTTATTTCAAAAGCAAAAACAAATTAACATAGTAAATGGCTAATTTCGTTTATGATTATCTGCAATTCTGCAGAAATGGATAATTAATTGCTTTCCTGACATATGATTTCATAACTGATAATCATGGTAACATTTATGTCATAAATAAATAATCTTACATTTACCTTACATACAAATCCAAGCAACTTAAAATATCATCGTAAATTACAATTTATTCAGATTAATTTTCTTATATGTTAATTTCTTCAGTAATTAATAAATGAATTATAGCATCATTAAAATTGAGGAATGAAATTCAAACATTGCCAAACATTTTTACTTTATCTCTTTAAGTGCAAAGGATTATTAAACTTCGAATACAATGATTAGTTTTAATTAGGGCATTTTCAAACAATGTTTAATATTCACATGGTGAAAAATTAAGTAATTAAAGTACTGCAAAATTTGATATAAAAGCGTTTTCCTTCTTTTCTCTAGCTGCACATTCTATGCTAAAAAATAGAGTTGATCTTAAGTAATAATAAATTTATTTTATATATTTATTATTACTACTTAAGATTGGGGGTTTTCCTGTTGATATGTCATATTTAAATGAGTTTGTAAAACCAAGGCTGTTACAAACTCAAGGCAATTCATGGGTAATAGGTGCTTCTATGGCCTTAAAAACCTATTAAATTCATATTACATTAGCATTAAAACTAAAATAATTCTATATAAAACATTGATAAGACCTGCTGTCCTGTAAGTGAATGTTGGGCTCTCAACAAAGAGCTTTTATTGATTTTTGAGAGAAAAACTTTAAGAAAGACTTTTTGATCAATAAAACAATATAAATGCTGGAGAAGAGCTTATAACCACAATAAGTATGATGAACCTAATATCTTAAAGGTTATAAAGGCATCTCGCATTAAGTGGTTGGGCCACATATTTCGATATGAAGATGCATTCCCCACAAAAAGAGTCACCTTCTCCAACATTGAAGGAAAACTCCCAGCCCCCCTGTCAGATGGCTGGATGGGATAGAAAAGGACTTAAAGGTATTAGGAGTAAACCGATGGAGGGCCAAATCAGGGGATAGGGTTAGGTGGGAAAGACTTCAAGAGACAGTCTTGGTCAGCAACAGGCTGTAGCACCAGCAAAGAAGAACAGCAAGGCTAATGTAATGTGTCATAAGATTCAAGGAAAATTGAAAAGCAATAGAATCTTAAATATTAAAAACCGAGTATCTTTGTATGTATTTCATTGCTACTCCTGCTGACATAATAATAATAAATAATGATAAAATTAAAAAGTAACAATTCATAGGGTAAAGCAAAAAAAAAAAAAAAAAAAAAAAAAAAACATGGACAAAGTTTGAATTATTGAATGGAAGTAAAATAATTTCTTTTTAATGTGTGTCTTTATTTCTTTTTGTCTCTCACTTAATCAGAAAATAATTTATGATATGTCACCCAGTTTATGTATTGTTTTTCGGTTTTCTTACAATTTTAAGCAAAATACTCGGTATTTCAAAGTTGTTTAACATAGGAGAATGAAAGATCGTTTGCTTGTTGTGCCTCGGCAAACAGTATTTGGTGCAATATTCCAATTCAAGTGACTTGGAAATGATAGTCGACGTTTAGGAAGTGTACGAAAATTAGCATTGAACATTTCCGTTAATCCTAAGGCCATCCAAAAGTGAGTTCAATGAAATTCTTGGGTTTCCATGAGAAAAGTCCTTTGTGAGACGGGAATTTGTGTCCAATAAGTGCGACTAAGGGTAAAAAGAGAGCTCTGATAGAAGCTTTACGAGTTCCAAAAAGTTGAAGCTTTTTCTGAAGGAAACAAATTTGTATGACTCCATAGATGCCAAAACATTTGAGGCGGGCCGCAAGTGCGAGCTGGAGAGATACCTTTCACTGATTCTGTAAACACTCCAAGCAACTTAGAAAATATTAAACATTGCCAAAATTCGAAGTCAGGCTTGATCTATAATGGAATCAGCACAAGCAACAAATATTTCTGTTTTTTTTTTTGGATGAAGACCGTAAAATGAATAAAAAAATAAACCAGAAGGACATTTTAGAAGCTGTCGTACTTATGTGGGCTTAAGAGCCCTTAAGAAATGTAGACTGAACATTTCAATTAGACTCCAAACCAGTTCATATGGCCAAAAAGACAAAGTGGTACCAGGCACATTGTTTTTGACATGATATCATTTGTAGAGTGGACGCTCTACTCGTCAGATCTCAATCCCATTTATTACACTGTATGGCCTTTTTTAGAGTCAAAGGTGTACCCTAGACTATGCAAAAGTTTGAACTCTCTAAATCAATTGCTTTAGAGAGAATAGGATTGATTAAAGGTGAAAGACTTGTGACCTTTGGCTTAAAATTTCAATAAGCAGTTGCATCTCTGTATCGCTGCAAAAGGCAGCCATTTTGAAACTAACTAAATTTATTGATTGCTAAAGGTCTACTCATATTATTATTCTTTGTGTTTTGTTAATATATTTATTTTTAGAAAAGTTACATGGAAAACTACTTGTTTGGATTTTTTTGCATACCCTGTAAGTTTCTTTTTTATTGTGGTACTACATTGCAATTTTCATTCAATGTATAAAAAAATATGTTTGTTTAACAATTATCAAATATTTGAATTTATTTACTGTTCGGTTGCCTAATGATGAAGTATTCGTTCGAACTGAATACTCCCTTTGCATGCCAAATATGCAGTATACTGAATACCCACCAAATATTCAGTGCATCTCTAGTTTATACTAATTTTACTCAAAATATTGTTCAATTGCTTAGCATTTCATAGGTTTACATTATATTATTGATTAATTCCTCAAATTTTCTTAAAAGCCTAAAAAGACAAATAGGGCCCGATTAAGATATCAGGGGGCCCCTGTGTAGTCAACCCTTACAATTTCAGAAAGTGGTGAAAACAGTTTTAGCTTTTGGTTAAATAAAAATAGCCATTTGGGGGCCCCTGAAAAGTGGAGGCCCTAGGCCACGGCCTAGCTGGCCTATTCAGTAATCAGGCCCTGGTGGTAAGATTGTAGACAGTCATTTTAAAGAATAAAGAATAATCTTCAATATAGCATAGTTCATAAAATGTTTATGTACACAATGAAAAAATTGACATAAATGATAAAAAATGACAATTTTGATTTGTTTCGGCAAGACAGGTAATCCCAAAAATCCAGACCCTCATATCTGAAACGAGGATGAAACCTACTAAAACAATCACTGAAGTCGGGCTGGAACAAGATTTGGCGAAAACTGAAATGTCTGAAGAGACCAGCCCAGCACAGCTTACAGTATTGATCACATTCAAACATAAATAGAACTTTTCAAATGCATCTTGCACTCTGAAGACTTATGATTGGATGATGACTGAAGTTTGTAGAAGTATGTACATTTTCAAGAAGGTCTTGGAGGCATGAGTTTTATGATAAGATGACAAAATGGAACATGGATATATTTAAAGTGGTGACTGTAAAGCACAAACTCTAGAACCTATGAGGAAATGAAGATTTAAAATTTTTCAGACACATGCTCCATAATGCCACATTCGCCAACATGCAGAAACCCAGAATTATATCCTACACCAGATACTATAATGTAGATATTTCATACAGGTGGTAATATTTATGTAGCAGTCAATTTACACAGTAGATACCCAACATAACACAGGGATTGGGAACCATATCATGCACCTATGATCTAACATCAGTTCAGTAAATTGAAACTTGCTTTTGTATCATATGCCATTTTAATGACTGTAATACAACTTGATGTTGAACTAGACGTTAACTTTTACTAAAATTAGATTAGATATTTCTGGACAAAAAATAATTCAAACACTTTTAAAAAAATGCGCACCAAAAAAAAAACTAGTCATAACCTGAAAAGGATATAAATAGCATCAAATCTCCCAGAATATAAACAACTTGGAATTTAGTAGATATTCTATAAAATATGAGACATGGATAGGACAAAATTGAGGTCTCAAAAAAAAAAAAAAAAAAAAAAAAACTGGATATTTAAATACTTGCTCAGATTTTATAAAAGATATTACTGCGATATACCCAAGGCCCATTTGGAGGGGTCGCAAATTTTCCATTGCTGTTTTGGGTGAATCGATTGCATGCTGGCGAAAAACAGAAGGATTGAGCACATGACTGCATTGTACCGAAAAAGCATGTCACTTATGCGGCGAGTCGGATGAAGGTCTCATACAGTCGTTCTTTGCAGAATATGTAAAAACGGGGAACGGCTCCAGAACTCGGAACAGTAGAGGGTGGAAGAGAGTCTGGAGCACTTTGTGACAGGAGAGACGACTCGAAAGTTGCGGATCACACAGGCGAGTCTCGCAGCCCGATAGGGGAACGAAACTCAAAGACGATCATGAGAGTGTAGACCGTCGACTAGAAGGCAAATGTCTCGGATGAAACGAACGGGCCTCACTCTACCCCAGGGGATGTTCTGGACCAGAGTAGAGGGGTATTTGCTGCTCCCTGGCATGTGGCCTCAGTACCTGTTCCACCTGGGGGCAGTGGGTGCGAGGACCAGGCTCGGGAGTGTAGGTGAAGGTTAGGCCCGTTGAGTAGATGATGCCGTCGTTTCGCACCAACGACACAGGGACCTGAAATGCAGGGAGTTCTTCTTTATATGGACTTACATGAAGGACAGAGTGTTTATGTAGTATGATCCAAAAGTGCGGGGACAAGTTGTATAAAACCTTACCCCGGATAGTTCACATCACCAAAGCAGGTCCTCCCTCAAAATAGTCACCTTGAGCAACTAAACACTTCTACCAACATTTAACTTCCAAAGCACTCCTGAAAGCCATTTTTTGCAACCTCCTGTAAAGTCTTCTGTGATGCAGCTTTAACTGCTTGTGGGGAAGAAGGAGACTTCCATGTTGAGGATGGATGCTTCAATTGGATGTCAAACCACGTTTTGTCGGATTTAGCCCCGCGTGCCTTTTACTTATCGCCAGCAGTTAAAAAACATTTGCAGAGACTTTCTTTTGTCAGATGAAGTAAAACTGCATGTGGGAAGCCTCACAGGAGGTTGTGAAAAATGGCTTACAGGAGTGCTTCCAAAAGTTATACAATGTTGGCAGAAGTGCGTAGTTGCTTGAGGTGACTATTTTGATGATGGATGTGCTTCAGTGATGTGAACTATTCAGAATCTTGCCATACGAAGAAAATTCACGAAAAACCTTACATCAGGTTTTCACCCAATTCTTATTTTATTTCAATCCTTATCTCAAAATGTTTTTCACAAGGTTGATTCACTTTTCCCCCACGAGTGCATCCTTCCGTAGTTCTAAGAATATTTAGACGATTTTTAACTTAGGGCAGCCAGAATTTACCTACTGGGGGTGGGTGATGTGGATTTGGTCATTATAGTCTTATTAGTATAGGTAATATGTGGTAAAACCAAAGGTTCTGCAAGTTTGACCTTCAAAACCATGAACTGTTCATTCACCTGAAACAGTTCATTCTTCATGAACTGTTTTTTCTTTCAGAGACGACTTTTTCAGCTTGCGATGGTAGCACCACCTGCATGCATTTAGCTAATATTGTACCAATGAGGAGAAAAACTTGAGGTGATAAGAATCAAAATAATAAAAGAATTATGCATAAATCTCAAATAGGTTGTTCAAATAAATTTAATTCATCAAAGTAAAACTTTATAAATGCCCTGTACAGTGCACATGAATGTAACAGCTTGTAATTAAACTTTGAGAACTCTAAATTTAAAAGAAATTCTTAGTTCACCCATACTAATTTACTTTAAATTGTGCAGGACACATTACCTAATACATATAAATATTGTCACAGCAATTTATAAAACCTCTACAGGAGGAGGGGGGACAATCAAATGACATTACACACATTCACAAAATTTCTGCACAGAAAAAAAACAAAACTTTAATTGCTAAAAGCATACATTTGTATTACCTACCATGATTCTGCATCAATAAAGTGAAAATTAGTTTTCACTGTATACTACGTAGAAAGAATACTAGCAGATAATCATTCATAGTTTTAGAAATACAGTAGATCCTTATGTTATGCGAATTTGATTGTAGAAGGTTTAAGATGTGACGTTTTAATTAATGCAGATGAGCTTTGATCTTACCTGGATAGGGTCTTACTGCCATAATTCACTAAATCCTTAGTTCACATGATGGCTAGCATATAAACAAGACTACTGAGTCACTATGACAGCAAACAGAAGATTTTACAGGCAGTTTTGCGATCAATTAAAACAAAAATGACCCTGCATCCATCTCATTTGCATACAAAAAAAGGTATACATTGCAAACTCACCTGAGTTGGTTGCCTCACCCACTGCCAGCCTTCTCTGAATGCAGAAATATCAGGAACGACACACAGCATACTTTCCTGACACCTAATAACAATCCAGTCAAATATTTTGGTAACTGTTCTAGAATTTTAAAACTACACAAAATTAATAGAACATTAATTTCAATGTAACCATATGAAAATCAGCACAACATTTTTTTAAAAAAAATAATTTATTTTATTTTAAATTTCTCACGTGATTCAAAGTTATCATAAATGGTAAGGTGATTCTGAATCAGTAAATAATTTGATTTAAGTGGTTTCGTAATTATTAGTTCTTAGATAACTATACTTCAGGAGTCTTTCTTCAGTTTCATAGCAACAGAGACAATAAAACTCTCAAAATAGAAGTGGGGAAGTTAAAAATAGAGAAGAGGATAAACGTTGCTCTGAATGACTGTACACTAAAGGAAGATTCAAATTCCAATCATATAACTGCTATGTCAATAGTGCAGTCTCAAACAACGATTTGATAATGACAACCAGCATTGCAATATAAAAGACACCAAAAGATGTTAGACTTTCATTATCTCGGAACTTCCCCCCTCCCCCAAAGAAGAATTGTATTAAAATATTAATTAGTAAGATCAATTAATTAAAAAAGTTGTACTTAAATAAGGCATAAAAAAGCAATTTGTATAAAAAATCTGAAAGTACACATAAAATGCAAACTAATGCCAAAAAAATGCTTGTAATCTGATTTTGCATTAAAACTATAAGCTATTCAGATACATACATACATACATATATATATATATATATATATATATATATATATTAGGGTGGTTCTTATTTTTGAAGTTGTAGATATTTTATACGATGCCCCCTCAATTTGTTTCATTATACAAATAAATGATCCATGCAAAATTTTAAGTCAATCCATGAATATTAACACGTGCCCCTAGGGACCCCTTTTTTGAGTTTTAAAGAAAAAATTGCAGATTTTCTCATTTTTAAGTAAAAATATTCCTAGGTTTCCTTTTTAAAGTAATTTTGAACCTCAATAGATGTTGCTACTTCCAGACCAACCATTCTCTCACTTTCATTCTGTAAAGTTTTACATATTACATAGGGTACATGTACACTAATGGCCTTGGGACAGGCATACCGCTATTCGCGCTCGTTTCAAACCAAGCGGCAGGGGAACATTTCTTTCCACCAAGATGGACACAAGGGATTCAAAAGGCCATTAATGAATGGCCTAGGTCATTAATGAATGATTTTTGACAACAATAAATTGCCTCCTCCAGGCTTTGGGGTGTTGATTTAGAAAATTTTCTGTGTATGTAATAGGTGTGGCAAATAGGGTCACTAGGTTTCCATGCTATAAATATAAGTTATGACAATTATATTTTAATTCGCTGTTCTTTAGTTATATACTTAAATGTTAATGCTTTCTTATAATTTAAATTTTGAAAAATCCTCGATTACCCTACCATAAAAATAAACTCTATTTTCCATATATAAAATATAAATTTTAAAAAAAAAATTCCAGATCGGAATAATGTAAAAATCTATACTTTAAACTGCCTTCTATTTTAGTACATAATCCTTTATTATCATCAAATTCCTCTTGCAATTCACAAGATTTAGAAACCGAAATGGGTATCTATCCTAACCTGTTGAACCTTTTTGCTATATCTGGTCTACCACAACGCTAAAAAGCTTGACAACTATTGAGATCTGCTCGCATTTCATCAATGTTAGACAAATGTCATATTTATTAGAGACAAAAATGCTGTTCATGTATTAACAGCCTATGTAGATGCAGTAAATTTAAGTCGAAATAACCTTATGATCAATCGTACATCCCTTAAAAGAGCAAGAGGAAATCTTCGAGAGGTAAAATCAGATTTCATGAATTTAAATTTAGATTTTTTAGTTATTCCCTGGGATACAAAGCTACATTCAGATGTAAGTGGAAAAAAACGCCGATAGGCTTAAAATGTTCCTTCCAATGTTGAACAGCTACTCAGAATGTCTGAAATATTTCTTCAGTTGTATATTATATCTTAGATGATTGCTCTTTATTGCTAACTGTTAGAGCTGTAGTGTTTTATACAGCGGCTTACAACACCGGCCGTATAAATTGTGCATGTAATTTTTTAGAGCAAAAGCCGAACGATGATATATTGCATTTGTATTGCTATCATCATGCACTTGAAATGGTACTGCAGAGTGTCTTTAAAGAAGTTCTTGCCTTTCTTAGTTCTAGATTCGATATTCCATTATTTAAGCGCTTCAAAATTCAAAAATTACACATACCACTTAAATTCTAAAAGAAGAATTTGATGACCTATTATTGTTCATAGAAAGTGGAATTAAGAAATATTACAGAGAATTCTCATAACGTGTAATTATATTTCTTGGTGAAGTCCTCCCTCCTACAGGGATATGGTTTCGGCAACCTGGAGCTTATCCCTGACCCAGAGGGGTGGCAAAAAGAATTTCTTGTTTGAAAATTTATATATTTAGGAAGCAATTTAAATTGACACTACATGCAGAGATTGCTCGTAAATGCTGTTTTACAGTTAAATGTTGTATGAAGATATAGTTTTTTGCAGCAACCCATTCTAGACCTTTTAAATTATAAAGTCTAGTGTCTAAAAAACCTGCAGCGTACAAAATGTTGACAAACAGGCAGCAGAAGCAGTGATTGAAAAATTCATAAATCACTTATGGTACTTAGGGGATGAACTAGTAGCTTTGTCCGTATCGGATGAAAGAATTAACTTTGAAGGTAGGAAAAGACTTCTTCAAAAAAAATGCTTGCTGAATAGGAAGACGTATCCGATGACTGTATAAAAAATTTCAAATAACAGTAGATGATTTGGAAGACTTTCTTAGTAAAGATCTTCCTCTTTATCAATCAAATACAAGTCAATAAAACTGTTTGATAAGTTACAAACACCAAAAGATGTTTTCCTATTTGATCCTGATTCAAGGCAAAATGAAGGAATCTATTTAAAGGGAAGAGATATCGTTAAAATGCTGAAAGTTGTGAATGATACAAATTAAAGAGGAGCACAATTAATCGAAGAATTTCACAGTCAATTTACCAAATATGAGTCACAAAAGCAATTTAGGATTTCACAGAAACTCTAAGACTCTAGGAAAAAAAATGCACACGATTGAGATACATTGAGAAAAGCGTACGATTAAGGTAAAGTTTCTAAAGCAATATTTCATTCTTATTCAATGTAAAATCTTTAGACGATATGAAGTAATTAAAAAGATTAATTTTAGTGCTACCTCGCTGTAAAAATCTTTTGCAAACATAGGAGAAACGATGTACGGGGTCTGAAGTAAAAACTCGAAGATTTGTGGGAAAATTATCAAAAGTGTTAAAGTTCAACGTCCTAGGGGCACGTGTTATTATTGACCGATCGAGTTCAAAATTTTGCACCGATTACTTTTTATTATAGTGTCCCTAAACTAGGGGGCGTCACTTGTTGAATTCCGAAAAAAAAAATTTCCCATATAAATAAGGACCACCCTAATATATATATATATATATATATATATATATATATATATATATATATATATATATATATAACAGAACTATGCAGATCATTCTAAAGCTACATGTTTGTGAAAATAGTTTTGTTGCAACAAATTCCTGATTTTCCACCATCACTCTGTAAAGTAAGCTATAGCTCACTGAAGACTTTTTTCAAAAAAAAAAAAAGGCAGAAGTTAAGATGGATGAAATTCAGAAACAAATTTTTAAATAATTAAAAGTCTGGAATTCAAACAAAAGTATATTAAAACTCATCCCTGTATATAAAAATAAAGTTTTGTTCAAGTTCACACACACACATACATAAATTACAAGTCCATTGGATGAATCATTACCTCAATGACCGTGGTCATATTAAGTTTTTGGTCACAGTATGCTCTTTTTATTGTCTTGCAACAAGCGCAATAAAACGACCAGATATTGATCTAAATTTTGAAAACTCTAATTAAAAGGCCCAAATACTAGTTTGAAGTACAAAAAAAAAAAGATTTCAGATGTAGAATCAAACGAACAGAATCACCTTGTTAGGGAGGAAAAAGAACAACAAGGTGACAGTAAAGGTGTTCTATTTTTCTCACCTGTACATCGTCTCTGCTTCAACTTCACCAAACCAAACTTTAAGGCTTGGAGTAAAATTTTCTCCTGTTAACTCCAACATGGCAACATCTCCACCACCATTTAACTGTCAAGAAAAAAAAAATGTAATTTAAGGGCATCACCAACAGTTTAAATTATAATTTAAATAATGTTATTTCAGTCCTAAAAGTTTCAAAGAGCTGCACCATCTTTTCAGTTTAGTTAGAACTAATTTGCCACTTTTATAAACATACAGAACTTGTCTCACCAATAACATAGTTTGATTGTCTTAAAAAAAAAAATCAAATAAGCTACCAATATCTTTTCCTTTTCAGGGATTTAACTTTAGATAAAAACTTACAGCAAAGAAAATAAAATTGAGGAAAAAAAGACCACGGGACTTTGATTGCAGTGATCTATTTACTTTCAGAGCTCAATATCGTGAAAGTTAATGCATTATCTGTTGGCTGAAAAAATAGTTTTATGGGGAGGGAATTTTTTTTTATTTGGAGCATCTTTTACCTTTATTCATTTTATTACAGTTTTCTTAAAAACGTTTTCCGAACTTTAGTTGGACAGAAAATATGAATTTTCCAAGTTCAATCAGGGCAAAATGAGCAAATAGACCACTATTACAAAATTTCAGCAGATCAGTTTTTATCTTTAAAAGTAAAAACTTTACTAAGCATTAAAACTACTAATTAAGTTATTATTAAAATTTTTGCTATTATTTATTACCCACAATATTTAAACAACTATGACATGAACTTTTGTACTTATTACCTATAAATAAAATATAATCAAAAATTATGGTTAATGTAAAACAATACTGAACAAATTTTATCATCATTATTATTTTGAGTCGAAAAACTTTATTTAATGCAGATTGGTGAAAATCTGAAGACAGGTTTAAGTTTTTTACAGACCAATGATTGAGAATTCATGATTTACACTAATGAAGTTATTTCTATAATTCAAAACTACCGTGCTTTCCTGTACATTATACGAGATGGTGTATAATCTGCAGCCCCCAAAATCGGCCTGAAGAAAAAAAATTTGTATAATCTGCTGATAATACAATATCTAAAAAGAAGTTTTGATTTAATAAACAATTTTAGCAACTTAATTAAAAATAAGAAGTAATGATGCTTAAAGTATAATCAAAATTAATTCAAAAAATGACATTCACGATTTTAAGAAGAAATGATATCTTCTTAAAATAGTGACTATAGTATGCTTTTTTCTTAAAGACAAAGAATCAAGACAAAAGAGCAGCCTAGTGCAAATGGAGACTGCTTCTTCCTTGACTGGAGGGTTTTATATTTTATGCAGCCTGAAGTGTGCAAAAGGAAAATGCGAGCCATGTAAAATAAACAACCTGAAGCAATAAATCAGTCCCAATTGGTGAATATTGCTGTAAATTGAGGTTCAACATGTTGGCATTGAAAAAGAAAAAGCATAGATAATCTGTGGCAGTGTATTATCACCACCTTATTAATTTTAAATTTTTATAAGATAATCTACAGATAATATGGTATAAAGCTTCTATTTAGTGATGGATAAAAGAAATGCAACTGAAGCGTCAAAACTCACGTGTAGACTGTGCACCAATGGGACTGGCGTCACAGTGGATCGAACAGGGCCCATCCCTTCGCAGAATGTGTACTCTGCTTTGTCTGTGCTAATGATAGTCCAAGAAGCTCCATCATTAATCATTTCTTTGTTCGGTTCCTTGGGACATGGAGTTGCCTGCAAAACAAAACAGAAATATCAGTACTAAGCAATGACTTCGATCCCACTGAACTGAAACTAAAATGGTTTCATATGTGGTGGTAGGCTTTATGACTTTGTTACTCTAACTATTATGAATTAATGCAACAAATTCAACTCACTTTGATGAAATCAAAAAAAAGAGACAAAATAAAGTATAATTTAATTGTTAGCTATTTTTATGTTCTTTTAACTTTTTGGAGCTTTACTTTCATTCTGAACAACTACTTTCTTCTTTTATTCTTCTGCTTGTTTCAATTGTTTCATCAAAACTGCACCAGTATTGCAAAAAGGTGTAGATTTAAGAGTGAATGAAAATAATAACCAGAAACTTAATTGTTAGTTGTGAGATTTAGAAAAAAATCAGCTCATTATGTTTAGTTAACATGAGTCTTGTCTTATAGCTACAGAAAAGCATAGAAAAAGAAGCTAATGTCAGTAACCATCTGTAAATATACAAACAAAAAAATGTAGTTTGTTCACTAACTTTAGGATATAAAATGATTTTCAGTGATAAATTTTTCGATTCTTTTTCTCTGTTCCAATACAGAGCAACACTAAGTGATGTTTTAAATGGAATAATCTGATTTCATGGTGAATCTTATGTTCCCTGAAGTACTTTTATTCACTTTCCTGTAATAGAAATCTGTCTTCAGATAGCAGATGAAATTACAGTAAAACCTCATCAATCCGGACTAATAGGGAATCAAATTGTCCCAATTAACAAAAATATGAATTAAACAAAATAACATATTAAAATTTAAGGCCTCTAACATACAGGGTAGTGAGTTGAACTTTTCAAAAAGTTGCCTTTCAACTAGTTGACTGGCATTTTTTACTGTGTTCACACGAAGGCAACTTAGTTGAACCAACTTTTCTTCAAATAAGTCAAATTTATTCGAGCAGCTGCTTTACAACGATGTTAAAACTGAACTGAGTTGACTGAACTAGTTAACTGCTGGATGAGAATGATAGTGGCAAACGTGCCTGGTGTGCATGATGAGTAAATTGTCGTGTGAAGGGTGCAAAACGATTGATTCCTTCACTTTTCTACCTGGTTACACATCTGGATCAAGTTCAGCTGTCGGGAATTGGCCCTTGACTCCACCTTATTTCAGAAGCATTTGTTTTCATGAAGGGGAGATACACATAGTAAAATTAACGATCAGAATTCATAATGTGGTATTGGTTCTACAGCTTGAAATGTCACCTTGTAAATTAGCCAAACAGGTACAACATTTCAGTTTTGTACATTCAAGGCAGACATCTCATTGCACAGGTCATATTCCAAGCAAGTAGGTGGGTCTTGGTTTTACTTCTTTCAGAAGCCGCTGTTCAGGGACAACAACCCTTCCTGTAGCTAGTTTAAAATCAAAATTGGAGAGAAAAGGGTTGCAATAAAGAATGCAAAACACGTCAATTTTACTTTTTCTCCAACTCAATACAATTATTGCAACAACTTAAACATTTCAAGTCTAAATAGTCATGCAACGAAAATATACTATAGTTGAGGAAAGCCTAACCTGCCAGCATCGCAATGCTGTGATTAAGATCTGTGTAGCCTTCACAATGCTGCCAGGTTAGGTTTTCCCCATCTATAGGATTATATATATATTTTCAATATCCCCAAAATAAAGCTAAACTCAAAAATATAGCATGCATCCTTTCTTCTTTCTCTACCTATTTTAGGGAATGGACTCGTTTTCTCAAAGGATTGATAAGAGTCGACTGTTCGCGGTCGGACTATAACCGTCCGTTCCAAAGTTGATTCAACCAACGCGTCCGTAATACAAAATGTCTATCACATTTGCTTCTAAAAGTGATCCTTTGCCGGTACTCTAACAACGTTACCTGGCGGCAATACATGGATGGTGTTGCCATTACGATGGATCCAAACAATTCAAATCAAATTGTTAATTGGTCAATTTCAAAAATTAAATTTAGAAGTTAACCAATTGTGTTCTCAGCTATTAATTTCTAATTCTGTCGACCATCGGCAGATGGTAGTCACGAGAGTACCGAAGTTGCTCTTACTTGGATCCTTTCGCTCTATGCTAAAAGCGAGAAAGCGATATTAGGCGTTGATTCAAGTGAGTTGCCTCTTGCAAAAGAGGCATAAACGTTTCATGCGAGAATATTCACCTGGAACTGTATGATCCTCTCCTGCGAGAGGCAGAGGTACATCCTCTCGGTGTCCTTCATGTAAAAGGCGCACTTGTGCAGCTGGGAGACGGGGTCGTCCGCGTCTAGCAGCGACGTTTGCTTGTCCACCTTGCGGATCACCAGCCTCGGCAGGGCCATGCCCGTCACCGAGCACACCAGCTTCACAGTGGACCCGTAATGCACATACCCCTCCCGCACCCCGAACTCCTCGGACTCGCTCTCGGCGTCGTCCAGCAGGTGGATGGTGAAGGCCCCCCACTGGGAGGAGGAGGCGTGGAAGGAGCCCCCCTCCACGTGCAGGTAGCGGGTGCTCACCGTCTGGGAGCGCAGGCGGTTGAACAGCGCCACCCGGGACCCAGAGGCGATGCACAGGTCCGCGTTCTTAATGGACTGTTTCTTCTTCGAGGGCTTGGAGATCACCTGGAACGGGAAAAGAAAAACTTTTGAGCGAACAACGGAGCAAATGTATTTTCTATTCAAAATTGACAAAACGAGGTTCAACAACTAGAAGTACCAACGGACCAGCTAAAAGCTTCGTAGTATGGGAAATCCCCACAGCCTTCTCCAGAATTTGAGATTCAATTAAAATGTTGAGATAAAGGAATATTCAAGTTATGGGGCTTCAAGTTATCTAGAGTCGACCGTATTAGCATGTGGTGTATGGATATGTACATCACACTTAGTGATGCGAGACCATGTACCCGGCAACAGGCCTAAAGAAGTCGGCACAGACAAAGCTGCTACTGCAGATCAAAACCTTCCACAGGCACATCATGAACATGCATTGCTCACTCTAACACATCCGAACACTATTTACACACCACAAATGGTGCCATATACAGCAGCTACAGGACCTATCCTACATCATAAGCACATCACTCTATCTGAAATAGCTTCTCCTGCATTGCTTCCATGCTGAATAAATCAGGGACTGGAGGGAACTGCTGGTGCAACTCAAATCCAAGCCAATAACATGTCCGTTTTATACTGAACCCCCCCTCCCCCCCAAAAAAAGTAAACTTCATCAAGGTCATATCCCAACTAGCCAGAACTGCACTGCACATAGTGCAATTTTAATAGTTGAACGTAACCCATATCAAATCTTTCTTTTACATAAACATAAAACCATTTGACTAAAAAGAGCATAGAAGCAGCATAGGATAATTCAAAGCTAGGCCTACATTCCTAATAAGGAATGCTGGGTCGTACCTTGATCCGCTTGCTGTGGAAGACGCCGATGTCCTCCCCACTGCCATAGAACATCTTGACGGAGAGCATGAAGTGCTTCCTCTTGTCCGAGTCCGATATGTAGAGCGTCTTGGCGGCGCAGTAGGACTTGCCCCCGAAGTCCAGCTGTTGCATCTCCTGGTCCGAGTTGCCGATGCCGATGAAGGCGCACAGCTGCTCTCCCCCCTCCCCCTGCTCCCTGGTCAGCTGCTCCCTCTTCCGCCGCCACCCATCCCCCAACAGGTAGATGCAGGGCGGCGGGCAGAAGAATCGCTTCTCGTTGCCATAGGATTTCTGCGCTACCTTTGCGTGCAGGATCACCAGAACCATGTCTCCTCGTTCTCGCAGGTACTTCTTCATACCTTCCCTAGGTGAGAGAAAAAGGGGATGTGAGGAGTAGTTTCAAGCACTCTACAACAGGGCTTCAAATAAACGACCAATTTTTGGCGGCCCGTGGGACCAGTAAAGTTTTATTCCAGTTTTCCGCTCAAACGATTTAAACATCATTATTTTTTGAAGCACTTTAGAAAACGTCTCTACCTTAATTAGAGGATGTTATGCAAAAATGAGTTAACGCACAAAAATTCAAAAAATGAGATATTCACATAGATCGGTAGATAAACCGACATACTACAGGTTGCACAGAAGATTTAAGCCAAATTCTGTATTACTATGCCATCTAGATTTTAGATTCCAACTCCAAAAATACCTAAAACATTGTATCGTGTAATATTAGCCACATTTTTCTGAATTTCCCTCATGTTTGGGCCAAATTTCATTTTCTTTCTTTATCAACCTAAATGAAAGCATGCTTTGGTAAGCCAAAAGTCGAAGATAACCTGCTTCGGCACGTGATACATGGATTTTGCCTTTTATTATTATTCAAAATATAATATATCGATCAATTCAATAAACACATTACATTCATACTAAAAATAACTTTGTATTTTAGCTCAATAAGCTTTGTATTGTACACTAAGGAGAAATAAAAAGAAATATCACAAATCGAAAGCAGATGCTAAGAGATTGACAGCAAAACACTGATATTCCACTTGACAAGTGGCATGGACGAAATACAAAAAAGCTTTAAATTAAGTTCAACAAATAATATCAAATTTAACAATTTATAACATTTTAAATTTCAAAAAAAAAAAAGGAGAGAGAGCGAGAAATTTTTGGAATCCCCCCCCCCCCCTACTGAATGGATAAAACAAAATTTGCCACCCTACTCTGCCTACTGGGAAATTGGACCCTGAACCTGAATTGTCTGCTCCAGATCTTGACCGTAGCATGAAAGAGGCCATTTTCATTAATTGAAAATGCAGGTGATTCTGATGAGACAATGTAGGTCTGCTTCCTTAAATTAAGTAATTTTGGAGATAAATCCCTGTTTTGGTAACAATATGAAAGATGCAAATAATATTTGCTTACTTGGAAAAAAAGAGAAAATTTATCTGTTTTGAATGATTATATCGAGGAAGAGAATGTAGTCTTAAGCTAAAAACGAAGGAGTTTCGGAGGAGTTAACACAAAAATGCAGGAGTTTGAAGGGCCCTTCAAAAAAATTTCCTTATTGAAGGAATATTGGAGTAGTTTTAAAGGAGGATACAGACCCTGCTGAAAAGAAAAAGAGGTGAAATGACCATTTAAAACAATCAAGATTCATACGTATTTTCTCCAGTATCTCTCTATTGTATATAAGTGAGGACCGTAGTTTCCATATGAAGTATTTTGTTTGCTACATAGCTATTTAGATTAACAGATTTTTATAGCATCTTAACACAACTACAGAGTATTATAATACTTTAATAAAATATCTAAAAAATTTTGCTTTAAAATAAAAACTATTTGAAATACCCAGAAAATGAAACATTATTGCTGAAAAAACACAAAAAATCCAGATGAGTATGTAAAAACTCAGGTATGGGATTACTGCTTCGAATACTCTTAATTACTGTTAGTAAATAAAAGTACACATTTTGTCCTTAATGTGGAAGTGTTCTATGGAATGCTCTATTTTTGGTTGCTACATTGCTGTGGTAGCAGTTAATTTAATGTACATGCGGTTTGGCCAGGAATTCTGCTTAGATATCAATCATCATTTCATTTTAAATCAAATTCAAATCAGCACTTAAAAAATAATAATAATAATAATTTAAGACAAAACGAACATGCACAAAAATAATTCAGAAAATGAATAGCGGCTTACCTTGTAAGTCTCTGGTCTTTCCTCCTAAAAGGAAAAATATATTTTTGTATTATTTCTTTCAACACAAGAGAGAGAGAGAGACAATCAATACAAACCCAATCATAACACACACAATCAACCTTCCCCTTGTGTACCTCCTTTCCCACTCCCTTTCACGATGTGGAAGGCAACACCTGGAAGCTTAAAATTCTTTCCCATACAGATTTAGGGAGAACTGGTTCATGTAAGCAACAGAGCAGAAATTATTGGGAGCCCGTTTTCCCAAGGCTACAATGGTACCACGGGAAGGAATTTCCAGTTAATGGTAATTGCAAATAGCTTATTTCCAATAGCTGATTTTCGGTGCTCCAGACTTTATTTAACTGATGTAGAAGTAAGAAATAATTGCCTTTGTGCTAAAATGTAAAAATATAAACACTAAAAAAAGGGCGAAATTTGAAAAAAAAAAAAAAAAAAAAAAAAAAAACAAGTACATAATTGAGGATTATAAAAAACTCTTTTCAGTGCAAAATGATGTGAACATAAAACATATGTAAAGACATTTGACATCTGTTTGCAAGGACCCAGTTTGTTGTAACCATGAAACACATGTCAGCAATATTTAGCAAGTTTATGCTTTTATAATGTTATTTTGTTGAGTAGAAATAAAGATCAAGACTTCACTAGCATCATTAAATTCCTGCCCCATAAATTTATAGACATTTAACTAGCTTGAGAAACTTAGTAAAAGAATAACCCACGGGAGAGCGCCTCAAAAATTTTGTTATTTCTTGCTATATATGAGAAGAGTTGGCATTAATTTGATCGCACGGTACTATTTTAGCACAATTATTTTTGATCATATGTAAGCATATATAATTTATAGATTTATGGGAAACACGATAGTTTCATTCATCTAATAAAATGTTTGTTCAATATTTTAATTAAAAAACTTTCGCAAGCACCGATATCATTAGAAAAAGGAGCTGGCAGAAGTTGTAAAAACATTAGGGATATGGGTACACTTTAGGGGGTTACTGGGTTGTACATTTCAAGGTTAACCAAAGTAACTTTATAAAGTCACAAACACTTACCCATATATTAGCAAGTTTTTTATAGCTAACTTGGCATTATATCATAGAGTCAGAAACAAACTTGGTGCTAGAATAATCTCACTAATTATTGCTAAACTGACATTGGATTTGGCATCTCATTTTTCTTGTCAGCACCAAATAGTTGTTGAGAAAAAACTTGGTACTGTACTGCCAAGTGGTCACCAATTAATGTTTTTTTTTTTTGCCACCCCCCCCCCCCCCCCCGCCCTCCAATGATAAAAAGTACCAAGGATATGCCTCTATCTGCTCCCTAAGTTAGCGAAACTGCTGCAATCTACCTACTTTTCAGAACTTACAAAATAATTGGACATATTGGCTTATTTATCCCATTACGGTCTACCTTTACACAGAGCAGCTTTTTTTAAAACATTCTAATATTCATAAATAATAACCATTTAAACCACATTAATGAACCTTTGCATAAATTTAAATTAAAAAAAATATATAACTTACTTATTTCTGTGCCTATCAGAATCAATCGGGGGAGAAGAAGACGGTAGAACCGGGCTCGGAGGATTCTGTGAAAGCCCAATGGGCAAGCTCATGGCCCCATGTGCAGGCAGGTGATGCTGAGAAGGCTGTTCACCATTCACTGAATTAAGAAAAGCATTATTGCTACTTGAAACCGATAAACATGAAACACACATAAATATAGAACTCTCTAAAATATTGTAATAAAGAGCAAATACAGTAAAGTTCAAAATTCTAACAATAAATATAATGGTCTGTTTCATAATTAAGCTTCAAGAGTAAAATGTCTTTTTAAAATGTGTGCATAACGAATGAATAGCTACTAAAATATTCATTTTCTAATATCCATCCATATGAGTCTTCATACTAGAATAATGATTACTCCTTTCCATTTATTTTTATTTTTGGAAGCAAAAGAATGTTTTTGTGCGTTTTGTTGTTGGAATTATAGTAAAAAGCCAGGTGAACATATCATGTTTCAAACAGCAATTAGCATTGCTGAAAAAACTATGGGTGAACCTGTCAAGCAACACTTTTAAAGAAATAAAGATTTTTGATTGGATGAACATATTGTCTTAACTTTTCCTATGCCAACATATGTTTCTGAGAAAATTTACACAACTATTTTCATTCAGATCTATCGGACAGGGTTATTTGAACTGCATATGAGACCAATATGAACCAGTAACAGCGAAAGAATGAAAAAGGTAATATTTAATTGTTCACTGATGCATCAAACAAAATTAATTCAAGTGTAATGAGACATTGTCTGCCCATACTAAAGAAATGGAAGTACTTAACACCAAATAAAATATTTAAAATTTACGACTCCGACATACCCATCATTACACCCTTAATATATAAAAATCTGTGCGGACGTTTGTCACCATAAGGCTTTTAAACGGCTGGACCGATTTTGATCAAATTTTTTGCGTGTAATTAGGTTGTGGCAAGCATGGTTTTGAAGCGCGATGGATCGAATCGGAAACTATTTTGTTAAATTATTAATTTAAACATTGGATGGTTATATCTCCCAAATGATTAATATTTAATTTAACCTATTGTTGAGCGAGAACTGAAATAAATATTTGACCTATTGCCAAAGGACAATAAGAAAGCCAGCTCTGGTTTTCGTAATGAAATTTCCTACTGTGATAATGAGAAAGAGTGAATCCTTAATTTCTTGAAAGCAACGATTTTAGGTCTAGTGATATATTTTAAAATAAAGTACTGGAAGAAATCAGGTTTCTTTCACTAGGTTCACGCAAAACGCATTTTTCGCCGTTGTTAAACCATGTGACTGGATCGGTGCTTTAGTATTCCCTAACAAAACGATCGGAAAGTACCGTACATAACAACATTTGTTTTTCGGTTCATATTCATCTGAGTTTTGGCACCAATGGCAAGAATACTTTAAGGAATATCAAACTAATCAGTACATTATTAAAGGAAAAGATGGTGGAATTTGAAGACGAAACAAATTTTATTTTCGTCCAGATAAATTACAATGGGATAGTTCTGTACACACAAGATCAGTGCAGTGGAAGACCTTTATCTTTGGTGGAAAGAACAAATTTGGTAAATATATGAAGTTTTCGTTCAAAAGACGGGACCGCTAATCGGTCGGAGTTCGCTTCGCTGACTGATCGGCTGGATTACAGGAACGTGGTAGCTTGCCGACATTGGCCATAATAATACAGTGGCATGTTCATTTGGTGAAAATTTTAAATTGCAAAGAATTGTTTTTTGGTTTTTAAAGAGTGTTTAGTAATATTAGTTGAAGAATGTGTTTATTTTACATTGGAAGAGGGGAGGGGTGATTTTCGCTTATCCAGGGAACTGTTTTTACATTTATCATTTTTTACAACGATATCCATTCGGTTGTTTTATTCTTTCTCATATGGGGGACGTTGGAGCGGGATTTCCCGTTTTTTTCTAGATGGGTAGGTAGTTTTTTATACTTAATATCTGAGGATTATTTTTATCCATTGAGTATGTCTGAAGGAACAAACCATACAATCTATGAAGATTTTTCAAGTAAACAAGAAAAAATAGTTGATAAAACAACTGATCAGTGGGCACTAGATAAATCAGTTTGTAATAAATATATGCATTCAGACACCAAGCAGCTTAAAACATTTTCTATTTACTTATTTTTTTCAACAAAACGGTTCAAATACTTGATAGTTTATTGAAATTTTTCAACTTTTCAATTTACAAAGTTTGAACAGAACAATGTCTGTCGGGTCCTCTAGTATTATCTAAAAACCTGATCATATAAAGCAAAGAACAAAATATTCACAGCAGATTTTTTTTATATTCACTTATTAACCACAAAGCATGTTCTCTTTAACCATGCTCTTTGATTACATAAGCAAAATTCATACCCAAACTTTAAAGATCAAGATTAGTGGTTACCACCTGCGGCAAGGTGATTCAATGAAAAAAGTGTGACTAAAATTTGTACTACCACAGCCAATCGGTTGCCATTGATTTTTCCCAACCCTGCTTGTGTTATTGATAAACATCAATGGCATTATTATCAAAATTATATTTAAACTGAAAACTTTTACAATTTAAAATCGAAATTGTTTAGTTACTTTTTGGTTTATGAAAAAAACCGCGACTTGGAAAAAAAGAGCGGCATCTAATAAATTTGCTTCTACTGGAAACTAGAAAAATTTCGCAATCTTGTTCTTTACTAAACTTACACAAAATACAATTCAAACTTAAGTCACAAAAAAAAGAAGCCTGCTCCAAAGAATATCACACCAATTAGTTGAAGAACCCATTCGTAGAGGAACAAAATGATCCCATTGCGAGTCAAACGCTTGAGAGAGGGTATTTACGGGGGGGGGGGGGGGGGGGAGAGATCGATGCATCCTCCAGCATGTGGCATTGCTCCCAGGCCTCCGAGGATGCTGCGCCCACTCCCTGGAGAGACCTGCAGAAGATGCTCTCGAAAGTGGGGCACCTGCACTCCATCAGGAAGATGCAGCTGCCATGGCTGTTCTTCCTCTCATTACTGCATACATTGCCGAAAGAGAAGAATTTATTTCGATAGACAAAGTTGCTTGCGAGCTATCTTCACGAACTTCTCTTTTGGCTTCGAATCAAATGGAGTTGATTTTCATAGGCATCCATTCAAGAGCACACATATCTTGCTCTTTTGCTTTTGGATGATTGATTTCAACGATTGGGGAAAAGAGCCTTTGTTTTTCATCCTTTAATCCTTTCATTTAGTTTTCAAATACAGTAGAGAACCGTCGTACTGCTGTGGAACGTTAAAGGGCAACATTTGCAAACTTTTCTTTTTTTCATTTTTTTTATTTATTGTACTTAGGCTTTATTGTGCAAGCTTGCTTATTTGGTTTCTGATGAAAACAACGCACGTAAATAAAGTCAAATTCCAACAATTCCCTTTTGTTAGTATGGTATCAAAAACACATTTCAAATATCTCAAAAACTCATTTCTGTAGATACTGCTCGTTACTTTTCTACAGCAGTATGACATACAATTTTTGACCGGAGGCTTTGTGTTATAAAGGATTTTGGCGTTCTATAGCTCACTTCACAAATTTATGAAATAATAATGAGAATGTATCAATATATTTGCAAATCAGAATGGATTTAATTGAAATAAGTCTGGTAGCAGAAACAATGCGACACTGCCACACCCGCTGCAGATTTCTGAGGATGTCTGCACACTGTTTCTGAATTGAAAAGATTTGTTTTCTTCCCTTTTTGCAAGAATTTCTCAAATTTAAAGCAGAGAACTACAATTCAATGTGAAATAGAAGAAAGTAAACACAAAAAAGTGCCTAAAGCTATGTAGGAGTCCCCAGTAGCTAAGAAGTCAAAAGCACTTGCTCCCGCTGCTGCCTGTGCCCAGGGGCGGACTGGCCACGTGTGAGATGTGGAAAATTCCACATGGGCCGTCCTTAACTCGGGACGTTTTCTGTACATTCAATGTGTGTACGTACCATTTTCCACAATTTTATTTCAAAAAAAAAAAAAAATTCTTAGCTAGGCCGACCGTTCTTGTGTCGAGGGCTGAAGCGAGAACTGCTCTTTTTTGGGGGGGGGGGGGAGAGGAGGACGGCAGCTCCTTTTCCAACGGTCACACTCAGGACGTTACTCTGTTCTTGCCTAACTATTACCGTATCTTGTTACGTAGGGAAAACGAAACAATGTCTTTGTTGGGTGGTCTTTGTCCGAAGCAAAGCCTTCAGGGTTCATGGGTATCTCTCGCATGTGTCCGGGATTGATGTTTCCTGGAATTCTGGTAAGGAGTTTTATTGGGGGTGGGGATCTTTTTTTTTTTTTTTTTTTTTTTTTTTTTTTTTTTTTTTTTTTTTTTTTTTGGGCCATCTGAGACTATCTGAGACTGTCTCTGGGAAAAGATTACATTGAACCTTTTTCTAATGAAATAAGAGGAAGGCGCCATCCTAAGAATAGAATGTATAGGAGCAAAACGTCTGCTAAAAAGCTCTTTTTTTTTCCTTTTCATCCTTCGTTTTTTTGTTCTGTTTCCCAGCACTTTGCAATAGATAGATCCATGACTTTCTCAACCAATTAAATAATTTTGAGATCTCCTCAATTTCGTCTCCGAGGAAAAAAACGAGTCATTTGTTGTACACCGTGTTGACTGCTCAATGGAATTGCATGTGTTTTAAATCCAACGGTGACAAGAATCTTTTTTAGGTAAGTTTAATATTTTTAATAATCATGTGTTTTTTATTTATTTATTTATTTATTTTTTTTTTTGTCATCAGCACTTTAAATAATAAGAACTTGAACTATCGGTTATCATTCCAACAAATTGACGGTGTTACACAAAAATGGGTCAACCCACCAAGCAGTACTTTTGAGTAAATTGAGTTTTAAGCTGAACTTCATAGAAGGCATATTAATTCAGAATTTGGCTTACATCGTCTTTGTATCCCCGTATTGTATCAGTTTATCTGCCAACCTATGTGAATAACTCACTAATTTTTTGAAAATTTTTGTTGGATAACTCATTTTTGTATAACATCGTCCAATTCATCTATTTTCGTTTAGCAAAAATAAAATTTACAAAAGTACAAACAGTATAAATATTTAAAACAGTGATTTCCAACATTTTTTTATCCGTCGCTCCCCTTACCTTTTTCCTTGAAAAAAGCAAATTTTAGAACAACGTAAAATCAGTATTAGGTATTTTTTGCATACAGTGAAACCTGTGTAAGTTGACCACTCGCGGTGCAGTACTTTGGTGGTCAACTTATAAAAGGCAGTAATGATTTTTTGAAATATTTTTTGTCATTTCTCGCACCGTGTATTCATTTTTCGAGTAATTCACCCTTATTACTCTTTCTATTCAACTAACTTTCATTGTTTAACATTACTGAAAGTGAAACCATAGTTAAAAATACTATTCAAATAGTTTTGTTTTTTCCTTGTTTTAAACTATATTAGACACCGTAGTTTTAGAAATTCCATATGTGCCAGCGAATTTTCACTGGCTTTCTCCTTTTTCAATTCATTTTAATATTTCATACTTTTTATTAATTTCAAGTTCAACTAACTTTCTTTTTGAAGCCTTTTTATGTAACACTTATAGCACCAAGCAACAAGCTCGACTCTCTCAGTTCATGAAGGCAAAATTAAAATGTCAAGGGGACTAATGGCCCTAGAAATTGAAGGAAAAAAAAAGAAAAAAAAAACTAGCATTAAGACTTATTAACTTTACAAATAGACACTGCTGGCCACTAAGGAGATGCCCTACCCATTTTGTTGCAGAGGGCCCAAAATGTACAGATCCGGGCCTTAGCACAATTCCAGTATTGCCACAACCTATTGCAACTGAAAGAAAACACTTTGTACCTTTCTACTGACACCTATTTTTATTGAACAAAGTACGAAAAACTATCTCAAATAGAACAACAAATGAAAAACAAGTTTGGAGAATAAAGAGCAGCATAAGCTTTATGCTGCTGTATATTCAACATAGACAGGTGATCAACTTACAAGGGTGGTCAACTTTACAGGTTTTACTGTACTTAATTTTAATTTAAAGACTAAATACTGTACCAATTTTATCCACTTATTGTTACACACATTTTTTATGTTTTTTTTTTTTTTTTTTTCAAGAGTAATTAATTTTTGAAGGGAGATAATAAACTAAGATTATTAATGTATTTTTCAAAGACAGCAGAACATTTTTTATTTTATTATTTTTTTTTTTTTTTGGTATAAAATTTAGGATTTGGAAGAATAAAAAATTTGGCAGTTTAAACTTGAAGAAAAAAAAAGAGAGAGAGAGAGAATGGTTTGTTCCGGTATCCAGAACCTACCCTGAGTACAATTCGTATGCTTGTCCAAGATATGAGGATGTGCATGACCCTCCTGAACTTAATTCATTTCTTTTTTAAACTCATGATTTTTTGTCTAAACTCTGGACCATCGATTTTGCATACGTTTTCACTTTCAATATTTGCTGTTTTGTTTCAATTTTTAAATTCTTATGATTTATGTTACTATTATTAATAAACACAAATCAGTGTAATTTAAAAATTGAAAAAATATAATGATTTATGTTTATTACTTATGTTTATTATTATTATTATCATTTAAATTTTTGTTTTGAATGTTCATTGCCCCCTGGAGGAACCAAATCAACCTTTTGGGGGTAATCGCTTCAGGTTGGAAACCACTGATTTAAAATATACTGGATATTTCACTTGATTAGAAATAAAAAGCAAAATACACTATTCATAACGTTCTCTTGAGGACTTTTGTTAATTTTAAAATGAATATCAACTTAAAATTTCAGTTGACAATCAGCAATTATGCTATAGAATTTTTAATTCGTATTGAAAGTTATCCATAAACTTTTATGTGATTTGTTTTGATTTTTAAAGAGAAAATGTCTTACATTTTTAGATACATCCATTTAATTCATAAATATAACACAGATTGTTTTTACATTTAGCTTTAAATTTTATGCCGTAGTAACATTCCTGAAGTAAATTTCAGTTTTGCTGTTAAATAAACAAATTAGTTAAAGGAAAAAAAAACAGAGAGAGAAAGTGAGGAAGGGTTTACGCTACAGTAACCAATCATAATTTCCTATATTAGTTGGTGTTTTATGTTGCATATAAGCAATCTTAATGAAGTCTTAAAACAGATTAATAAAATGTAAGTCTAAAGAAGCTCCATTAAAACACACCTCATGCAACACTAATTGACGCAATACAATCTTCTTGGACTCTGTCAAGTCTATCCATACTACAGTTGAACCGTTTTAGTTTGAACAAGTTTAAGATGAACTATATTTGTAATCCCCATTCTATTTTAATTAAAGATACAATGCTATTTATTGTTTTTGGGTTAAGACAAATTACGGTTTAGATCAATGTTATTTCTTTCATAAGTGGAACCTTTTTGGCATCTACCTTTTTTTTTTTGGAACTCTTGGTTTTTCTACAGTACTATAGTTTAAATCAAAGCTTCCCAAACCCAGGTAATCCCTTTTAACTAACATAGAATTACGTCATCAAATTCTAACAGAATATTTTTTCTCACACCAGAACAAAATTTTCAAAATTAAGAATCTGAGTTGCTTTTTAAATTATTGAGTTAAAATAGTTCCTGATGTACGGATTTAGATAAACATTATTCAGAAATACTTGAATGGGATGAACAAAGAAACAAATTAATTAATTTCACAAATTAAATTTCAAATATTTTGTAAAGAAAAAATAAACAAAGCTGCAGCACAGTGAAGGGGGCTTTGGGAGCAAAAATGCCTCCCATAGGCCTGGTTTTAATATTATTGCCAATTTTAATATAGTAGTTTAAACTAGAGCTGTATAGCTAGAATCGAAGAGTTGGACTGATTTTGAGGTAAAAGAGTCGAAGTTGAAAGTCGAAAGTTTAAAACTTTAAAAGTCAGACTCTGTCATCCCCCCCCCCCATCTCCCCCCAAAGTCCGCAACATTGCCAGTACTAGCGGAGTAGGAGTCGGAATGATTTTAGAGTAAAGGAGTCAAAGTTAAAGGCGCTAAAACTCTCAGAGTCAATAATTTTCCCTCTGACTCCTCAGCCCTGGTTTATACACATATATAGACCATTTCAATTAAAAAACAAAAAAAAAATAATTAAATAAAATAAAAACAGGCTGTGTTAGTGAAGCAAAGCAAAAGATTGGATAAAAGTCAAACTCCGATCTTCAAAGGAAAAATGACTTCAGTTCCAACTGATCATTTCAAATTTTTAAAGAAAACAAGGGGGGGAGGGGCAAAGAGCAGATACTCAATGCAAAACTTTTAGAAAAATAACAAAAACCACGCCCATACTCTATTCAGATGAAAAAATTACATGACCTTTCCAAGACTTTTTCTTGACTTAATAAAAATTTTCATGACCTTGTTACACAAAGAGAATAGTACTACTTAATATCAAACTTGCCAATATTTGGATATGTGAATAAGCTAAACTTCTATGTGAATGCCACTACTTCACCAAAGCACTTATTTGTGATTGGGAAAAACATCAGTGTGCACACTGCAAACTCTTCTTATTTTTCTTCTTTATAATATTAATTGTTTAAGTAAAGTAAAAATGCAGTGAATGCAATATAATGATGCTAAAATGTCTAATTTATTTTTTTCATAAAAGGGCAGAATGATAAATAATGGGACAAAGGTTGAATGAGTTATTCCTAAGTATCAATAAATTTGCTTTAAAAGTTACCTTTTAGTGTCAACAGTGCATCTAATCATGCATGTAACCTGTCAGTATGTTGGTTCTTAAAAGTAAAGCTATTCTTCAGTAAATTCATGTTTCTAAAACAGATATTTACAAAAAATCATTCAGAAGTAAATAAATCTTCTGATTCAAATGTACTTGTTTATAAATTTACCCATTTTCAAATGCATATACATAAACAGGTTTAGAAATTCCACAACATAGTGTTCGATTCCTGACATTGAACGTAACATTTGGCCGCATGGATCAGTTTCGCAGGCCGTATGTTGGACACTACAGTTTTAGAGTAAGAATTCCCCTCTTTCTATATTCTATCGCATCATCATATTTTCTAAAACCTACAACAAACTAAGATAAACTCTGATACATTTAATTATAAAGTTTTTACGAGTGATTGAAATGTTCTCGGATGCAACTGAATCCCGGTTTTTGAGTGGGCCTGGCAAAAGGCCCACTCAAAAAACGTGGTGAGTGGAATGTGTAAGTTCGCTACTACAGAATATAAAATACAAGAAGTGTTGAAAATAACAATAAGTTCAAAACTAGTGATGTCTAAACAGTAAAACCACATTGCAAAAGAAGAAGGGCGGGTGCTACAGTCGTGGATACAATGCAGGGTTTAAGCTGGGTTCAAAAGTTCTTTAGCATAAAAGCTATAATTGTGGGAAAAGTTTTAGCAAAATGCTAAAATGTTACATATTTGCATATCTTTCCAAATGTGTCAGTGTGTTTCATCTCCAGTTCAAAATAAAATTCTTATTTCATCTCTATGGAATCCTTAAAAAAATAAGTACAGCAACTATTTTTTTTAACATAAAATGAAAAAAAAAAACATATTTGGTTTTTAGAACGTTGCACTCTCTTGCTCCTAATAATGCAGTTATTGAAAGTTAATTACTATCTATGCTATTGAGAAGGGCATAATGCCGGAAGACTAAGTATTGGTGACTTCATAGTAATTTTAAAATCTTAGTTTAAGATTTAAAAAAGATTAAGTTCACTATTGTCATGCTGCTTCCTCTCTTGGATTATACATTGTTTCTCTCTCTCTTTTTTTTAAATAATTTATTTTTTGATTGAGCAAAAAAGCGAAAATGCTTTATTTTGTTTGCGCAATTGAGATAGTGTTTTCGCATTTTGCGAAAAATGAGACCATAGCGGAAACCCTGATACAATGGGATTTCAAAATTCAGATTTGTTTTTAGATCATTCAATTTTCAAGTTTTAACAGCTTTTATATGCAATGCTGTTAAACCTTTCAATATTTCTAATGCTCTTTAAGCTACTTTTACTTTCTCTTTGTCCAGGACGTTCTTCCATGACTTTAAAAAAATTTCTATGACTTAACAAAAATATTCATTTTCCATGACTTTTGCAGGTCTGAAATTGGTTTATTTCTTTTCCATGACGTTCCAGGATAGAACTTAAGGAACTTAACAGACAGGATAGACTTAACAGACTTGACAGCAGATGAAATAGTTTTTAACTCTTTATCACTAGGATCTTTAGAAATTTCAGCATATGGCCCAGAAGAAATCAAATCATTAGTTTTGTCAAGATAAGATGATTTGTCAAGAACAACAATTTGGCTACCCTTATCAGCTTTGGTAACAACCAGATCAGAATTCGAAACTAAGTCTTTAACAGAACGGCTAACAGTATTAGCAAAAACAGGTTTAGAAATTTTCGAGTTAAAGTCAATATTAGAAGCTATAAGATGCTGAATCGAATCTTTTTGAGAGGAAGTTAAGGTACTAAATTTAAAAGCTTTCTCAACAGGAGCAATAAGCTTTGAAAAAGAAGGTTTAACACTCACAGCAAAATTATCATTACATTTTAGAGCCTCAATTTGAGAATTGCTTAATAAAACGCTAGAAAGATTAACAACAACCTTTTTATTAACAACAAGTAAATTATCAAGAGGAACCACATGAGAAGTTTTACAAAGCATAGCTAATTTCTTTTTAAAAACAATTTGATGTTTATCAGAGGAACGAAGGGTTCTAGATCAAGAATTTGTCAATAATGTTAAAGTCGGGAATGGAATTAGATACCGAAAGATGTAAATCATAAAGTTCACGTTCAATAAACGATAGGAGGCTTTTTCAAAATTTAAGTGTTAAAGACGCAATTGAAGATATCTCATGTAGTCTTAGGTGAAGGAATGGGTTCAGTGACTTTCCTCTGGTAATTTTTCAAAACTAAAGTTCCAAAAAGCAATAGGTTAGGGGCACTTTTTAGCTAATTCTAATATTTTAGATGTTTTAAATTAAAATGATGCGGAAGCACCCCCCTCCCCCTCTCAAGCGAGTGTAAATCAGATACGTAGTAGGAGGTGAGGTAAAAAACAATCGCCCCCTTCTTTAAAAAATTCTGGATCCGTCCTTGTGTAATTAAAAAATAGAAACTACATGATCCAACAGAGAATGTAAGCACAACGATAGCCAACTTAATCTTTTTAAAATCTTAGCTAAGATGTTTATATTACTATTAAGTTTAACAATACATAGACCCAACGGGCATTATGTCTTTCCAATAAATGCAGTTCATCTGCATCAAATGCAATGATGCTGTATAGCAGCCCCTAACAGGTCTACTAGTACCATCTCTTGCCCGAAACAGGAGAGTTTCTCCAACCTTGTACTGGTTGTCTTTTTTTTTTAGCACTTACATCCGTTTTGCTTTTAGGTGCTTCAATTGAGTCATTGGACCCAACACAGTCAAACTGATTTGTTTTATATCTTAGCTGGCAAACAAATTTAATACAGAGTGCAAATTATGTGGTGAGTATATAGGGTATGAGCAGAAGCACTATGCACAAAAAAAATTGTAAACAGACAAAAAGAGGGAAATAACAAGACTCAAATAGTTATATGCAGAAATAACTCCCATATTATTTTGAAGGTGATGAAAAATGACTAAAATACAGGCATATAAATATATGAAATCATTTCTCTGAAATTTTATACACTATGGTGAACTAAACAGAGAAATGAGTATTCTCAGGCATTTAAGCTTATATTAAAATATGGGGAATTTTTGGAATGCCAATCGAACCATTAAAACACACCTCATGCAACACTAATTGACGCAATACAATCTTCTTGGACTCCGTCAAGTCTATCCATACTACAGTTGAACCGTTTTAGTTTGAACAAGTTTAAGATGAACTATATTTGTAATCCCCATTCTATTTTAATTAAAGATACAATGCTATTTATTGTTTTTGGGTTAAGACAAATTACGGTTTAGATCAATGTTATTTCTTTCATAAGTGGAACCTTTTTGGCATCTACCTTTTTTTTTTGGAACTCTTGGTTTTTCTACAATACTATAGTTTAAATCAGAGCTTCCCAAACTGTGGTCCATGGACTCCTGGGGGTCCACGAGTCCATGATAGGGGGTCCGTGGTGCTATCCAGCTAGAATGTTAAGTATTATTGAAATTAAAGGATGAGTATTGAAATTTTAATACAAAAAGAAAGCACATTTATGAGGAATACTTAAGTGCATACAGGAAGCAGCCCCCCCCCTCCCCCCGAACTCTCGGAAGTAAATACACTACACATTAACTAATTTTGTGTACATGGCGAAGTCGAAGTTCATTACATTAGAAAATTATATTAAGTAAAATGCAAACATTGAGGCACATTTTACAATTGGAATATTATGCTTCCAAAAAAACATTTTTATTCCTAATTGAATTTCAAATAGAATTTTACTTCCTTAGCTCAAAATAAAATTGTACCAATGAAGAGCTCTGAAAAATATGCAGAAAATGAATAAATAAATTTAAAGGAAAAAAAAGCATAAAAATATATTAGGGAAAAAAGATTTACTTGTGTAATTTTTCTTTCTTTTTTGCGTGTGTGCAGGAGGGGATGGTTCGGGTCAGCGAAGTTCGCAATTTTTTCGGAAGAGGTTAGCGCGGAGGTCTAAAGTTTGGGAACCTCTGGTTGAAATGTAACATGATAATTATTTCAAATAATGCTTCTAAATCTTCAAAAGTCAGTTCAAAAGCTGATATTAGACTAGATGCATGAAAATTTAATTCTCAATACAGGTTTAGAACTAAGTTTGTCACAGTATTTATTTTTGCTGACAAAGTTGAGAACCAAGTTTACCCATACTACATTATCTAGATGCAAATGGTAAAAGTGTCATTCAATATCATTTCAAAAAAAATTTTTGCTTCTTGTACTGACATAATTAGAATGTCGTATACTGAAAATAAAAGGGTATTTGATCCACAATTACTTTTGAATATATCTCTATTGTTCATTTGAAAAATACTGATTTAAAGATTCAATCAAACCTCATTTTCATTGATTTTTTAAGTAACATTTCACAAAAGAATGTAAATTTCATGGAAACCTTGAAGGATCTTCACGGAATCCTGAGGTTTTGTAGAACACAATTTGAGAAACACTAATTCAGAAGAACTAATTTAATGGTCCCTTTGAGTTTGTTTCAACGAGGTGCAACTCTATATACACTTTCATTGCACTGGAACATATCAAACATTAACACAAACATTCAATGAGTAACCAAAGAGTAACAGACTCTCACTGTTCAACTGATTTGTTTTTGAATCAATCCTACATAGAGTACAATATCATGGTACTGAACATAAATAGCAAAGAAGGAAAACAAAGCACGCCAGACCTCCATATCCATAAGGTATGTGGTAGCCAGGTTCTAGGAAGGGTATGCCGCAGTCGTCGAAGGCAAAGTCCAGGTGCTGTGCCATCTTCGGCGGCAGAAGGAGTCTGCCTGCCGTGGCCAGGCTCTCTCAGAGCCACTTCGGTTATCGACTGGCTCTCTGCCAATCCTGAGAGACCACGGCTCAAGGTGGGGAGGGAGTCGGTCCTCCAGGTAATCTCCCTTCCAAGAGAGAGTCTCTCGGTTAATGACGGCCCACCTGCGCCACTTCCCATGGATCCATCTCCGCTGGGCTCCGTATGATCGTTCACATGCGCACGAATCTCCTCGCATGCGAGCTCTCTCTCTCTCTCTCTCTCCCCAACAAGTGAAGTGGGGAGGGAGGAAACACGTGGGAATGTCTGCACATGTCTTCTCCGACCGCGAAAATCAATAAGGCACTTTTTCCCCAAGCTCTCGGATGGAATTGCAAAACACACTTTTCTCGCTCGCTGGAGTGAAATTACTCAAGAAGGAAATAAAGTAGACCAACCGTTGAATGAATGGTTAATAATTTGATTCAAGAAAAAAGTTTGGAAAAAGTCCGAAATAGACTTTAAAAAATTTTTTCTTTTCCTCATATTATGGATCAAAGAGAGATCTTTTTATTTGATACAATGATTATTGAATATTAAACATAACAACGAACCACTTCAAACATACTGACTGCATGCAGACCTTTTAAAATATGACCTCGCCATTTGTAAATTATTTGGGATGAGTTGCTTTAAATAAGACAAATTCAAAGCCACTATTTCAAACATTAACATAAGAGTGACATGTAAAAACAAAAACTACAAACTTGTCGGAATTTTAGCATTAAAAAAATGAAGAAAAAAAAAATTTTGACACTGCAATTTATTGAAGTTTCTCCCCCAACCCCCCAAAAAACTCACAGAGGTCTCTGAACTGTAATTGGTTTCAAATGTGGCAAAAGGAACCAACTGCTCTGGAGCTGTAAACCTGTATTTGTTGAGGACTCTCATGTAGCTTTAAAACTTTCCCAGCTTGTACTAAGTATGACAATAGCGGAGGTCACAATACATGTGTTGGCTTAAGTAGAGAAAATATGATGTGACCTCATTTTGAATGGGAGCTGTTTTGGAGGTCATGAAGACGAATGAACTTATGAATCTGATCAGATTCAGATAAGAAGCATTTGTAAGATGAAGAAAACTCCCAAATGTATAAGGTTTGGACACTGCTGTCTTAAAGCAGAATTTATCCTGAAACTTTTGAAGAAATTAAAAAAAATAAGGTGAAAGTAGAAAGAATTTTTTTAGATTTTTAAATATGTTTCTAAAAGATCTTTCAAAATAAAGAAGAAAGCTGAAGATGTGAAACAATGATCAATACCATATCCCACAACAAAATTTAACTAAATTCTGTATGCCAATTCCAAAGTATACTCCAAATTCTTTAATTAATTTATCTCAAAATATTAAAGAAAAGATCACTTACTGGGTCTGAAGCCATTCCTGGGGTCATCGTTTCCGTTACAGTATCCGTAGACCCCCATGGTTCCACACCTTCCCTGGGGTTTGGGACTGGAAAGGTCGACCGGACGGCCGTCTTCACTTTCAGATCGATCTACGCAGAAATTGTTGTGCTAAAAAGAAACACAGCCACCATTTACAACATGTAACCCAATAAATGAGCTACACAATTCAGAAATAATAACAGCTGCTAAGACATTCAGTTAGACACAAAAATAACTGCCAGGGTTTTTATCAAAGCAAGAAAATACTCCTTGACTATTTCAGGAGGAATGAAATACAATACAGGAAACACCGTAATACAGTCGTGATAAGAACAGATGTGGTATCTGCACATTTAATGGCAATTGAGTTATTGTCACCGGTGGTCATTTGCAATTTTCTTTACCTAATTCTCAAATTTTTCAGCGGTTTATAAAAGCGAAATATTTTAAAAAACTTGAAGAAAAAAGTAGTACAGTGAATGCTGATAAACTGAATCAGTGGTTAATTGAATCAGTCTCATTAATGAATGAAATTGTCAAAAACAGAATAAAATCCAGCTTTATTAAATTAGCCATTTTATTGAATCAGCCGCTTTATGGAAACAAAACTGTTTAGAACAAATGTGATTTTTATAATCCGCAGCCACTATATCAGCATATTTTATGTAGTTTGCTAAGGATATTTGAACATAAGTGACAAATACTATGTCTTTAAAGTGGTATCCTGCGAGAGTTACTTTTTTTCTTAGTAATTATGTAGATACAACTTTTATACTCGAGCAATGCAGCATTTAATAATGTAGCAGTTTATTGTAACAGAGTGTTAAAATTTAGTTTACCTAATAAAATTGAATAGTTGATAATAAAAACTAACACGACCTTGCATAAATAGTCATGTAAATCTTCAACTTTTTTTTTTAAATATTTATTTAAAATACAAATTCTTAAAAATGAAATGCACATAAATAAATTCATATCTAAAGCATCTTACTCAAGTGAATGTTGTATCTTTAAAGTAAATAATAAATTACCTACATTAACTTTTATAAAATTGTACTTTATTCTCCGACTGAAGTTTTATAGAAAAAGTTGCTGTTTTTTTTAATTAATTAATGTTTGGCTCAGACTTTTAAAGTTTGGCTAATTTACTATCAAATAATTTGAAATTCTTTTCGCAAAATCCCATGATTTACTGTAAACTCTCTTTAATCCGGACATTAGTAAACCAGACTTTGCTTAATCTGGACGGCCATTTAGATGTGCATACTGCATAAATAAGTACAAACTGTATAAATAGAAGGTGAGTTACCACAATAATATTCAAATAATTGTTCAAGAAATGACCATTAAAGTGAGGCTACAAAAGATAAGTAGTTTCCTCCAACCAGAGGGCGTGTCATCTGGTTAGTGAAGATGAGCCTGTGTTATCATGTTCAAAGTAGTTTTTAATCTGATATTTAATCTAACTGAGCAAAAATAATGTATGTACATAGCATACTTACTTTTCTCTTAGGCAGTTTTATATGTCATCCTCCTGAATTCAAAATACAATTTTTATGGTGTGTATTAATTTGTTTAACCCTCTGACAGTCCTGGGTCATGTGAGTAAGATATGTGAAATTCTTCCCCATATATATATATATATATATATATATATATATATATTTGGAGTAACTTGCCATGTCAATCAAGTGCCCTACCTTCAATCAATGCTTAGCTATCACCCTGCGCCTCTGACCGTTTGACAACGAACATTTAGCATCAGAAAGTAAGTGTAAAATGCTTTTGAAACATGCTCACTGGGGCGCAATAAGATGTCCAAAACAAGCAATGGGTCAAATTAATGAACAGACCAAAATGTTTGAATAATAGTAGTGGTAATAATAACAACAGGAGTGCTTACGAGGCATTTTTCAAGTGTACTCAGGTCCGTCGAGAGCCCACAATCTGTGGGTTTTCCGGCCCCTTACTCATTAAAACTTATACGACTGCGATTCCTAGGTGGGCCCCTAGTTTCCGACTAGGTTACGTGTCCTCTTGTCAGCCCTGAGGGAACTTCACTGCCGTCTTCAAAGGGGTACAGAGGGTGCTACGCCCTGCCCTTTTTAAGAATTCCATTTGAATTATATTTTAGCGATACACAAGAAAAGAAAGCCTTCACAGACCAAAAAAATGAAAATAGAAATAATAAATTAACAAATTCAATAAATGTACCAAAAAGTATTTATTCTGCAAAATTTTAAAATATAGTGTAATCTTAAAATAGTCATCCTAAATTCTGTATTATTAAGATTATCTAATCAAAGATCACTGAATGTAGGTTTCAAACTGTTTCAATGGAAAAAGAGTTAGTATATAGTGTAAACTTGTGGCAAGCTTCAGTTCAAAAAAAAGTTAATAGATAAATAAAATCAATAGCTTCATAGGGGCCACCGACATATTTATATCTTTAATTGCTTACATTAAATCTGTACCTCAGAGCCAGAGTGACGTAAGTCCAAAAATTCCTATTTTCTGTTTATTAGTGCATTATATGTAGAACCGTTTTCATCATCGAGCCATGTGAATGTAATTCTTTTTAAAAAATCATTTTCAGTCTTTTACCAGGGTTAAAAGAGCCATCCTTTGCATGGGCCAGAACAAAGTTTTTCCTCTTACTGTAAAATTATCTTAATATGACTTACGTCGTTCTGGCTCTGAGGTACAGAAATATCATCAACAAAATCACAGCTAAATGGCGAAAAATACAGGAGCTACCAAAATATCTTTTAAATAGAAAAGAAAACATTAAAATACAGAAGGAAAATTTTGAAATACTGCAAAGAATATGTGCTCCAGTTGTTTAAAGTGTTTGAATGTAAAAAAAACTTAATCAAGAGATTCAGGAGGTATGATATTTAGAATTAAGAAAAAGTGGAAAAAAAGAACTAAGATGTCACTGCAAAGTACACCACATCAGTCCTAGCCCAAAATGTTAAAAGTTCTTTTTACTGGGGCCGCAGACAATTTTGTATTCCAAATAGATAAAAATACTAGGCTGTGCAAACCAACCAAAGCAGTACAGTGGTTTTGGAGTAGAAAACTAAGAGTGAGTTTTTCACATTAACCATAATTAGAATAAATGCGAGAGGATAGCCGATGGCTATCCGTTCCAAGAAAGAGAATTCCATCCGAATAAGGTTTGATGATCCTCGAACTTTATTCTTTCATTTTATGTTTCCAAAAGTAACGTAGCAGTGTGTTTTTTGAAACTTTGATTTTGGAAACATTCTGAGGGAAAATTTTCAAATTCCACAGTTGAAACCTACAATTGCGCATTTAGGACTTCAATCTCGAAAAACTCCCAGGGAAGCACACCCCAGTAACCCTTAGAAACGTTCCCTGTCTATCATTAAAAATCATCTGAACTTTCGTTAACGGACATTACTTCTAAACAATTTCTGGAGGAGAGCCTTAAATCCCTCTTCTCATAGTGACTCTCAGAAAACTCCCCCATTCAATTTTGAGATCCTTTAAGAATTCAATTTCGAAACTTTTCCGGAGGAGGGCCTCCAAATCTTTGCTCTCCTTTGCTCCACTAAAGATCGCCTGAAACTGCGTTTTTAGAACTACAATTTCAAAATTTTCCCGATGGAGAACCCTATCATAATCGAAGATAATCTGCACGCGTGGTTCGGTTTTCAAGTTTCAACTTCAAAAAATTACCAGCCGAGGGATCTCGAGAACTCCCCCCTCCCCCTACACTACTAAAGATTCTCTAAAGCGGCGTTTATAAAACTACGGTTTCAGAACCTTTCGGGGGGGGGGGGGGAATCCTCGAACTCCCTAGATCTGAGAGGATATTACACTTACGAATACGATTAGATTTATATTGCTAACAGGTAATGATATCCTTCTAAACCAGAAGCTAAAATTTTTCTCACTCTTTCTCTCTCTCTTTTAAAAAGCGTTAATAAAAATTAAGAGGTCCCCAAACTCATACACTCCCTAAGTTTTTGACCTTGCAAAAGCCCTGCATTTGTTTTATTGCTCTTTTCTCCTTCCATTTTTAAAAAACCCTTAAAGTAGCAAGATTGTGTACATGGGGGGGAGGTGGGTTTACCCCTGAGCTAAGGGCAGCTTTGTGTAATCCCCAGGGTCGGTAAAAAAACGGTTTTTTTTCAAAAAAAAAAAAAAACGTTTTTTTTTTTAAACCAGGTTTTTTGGGTTTAAACCGGGTTTTTTTTTGGTTTAAATACTATTTGCGAGAAAAACAATTAATTTTCGGAAGGTAATTAAGGTTCCATGTAATTAACAGTTATTCAATTGTCACATTTTACCTAATTTCTTGATTAATTAAAGAGATAAGAACAAAATCTTGTAAATAAATTAAATAATTAAAATAGCTTTCTGCGGGGAAATATTGATTGAAATGTTTGACTTGATTAACATATTAGTATGATTTATATATAGACCCTTTATGATACGAAATACTTCAAGAAGTGGTTGTGATGCGGGTTAAGATAAAATATAATGAAGATCCAAGAAAAAAACTTTATAAAACCAACATAATAATGAATAATTATCGAATAAAGGTAAAAGTTATATTTTAAGCATAATCTTTTCAAAAGAACAATTTTCATATTTTTTCTTTCTGATCTTACATAATGCTGATTTTTATATACACAATGTCGCAAATATTGAAGTAAAGCAAAATGTACAACAGTACATGATTGAACAGTCAAAAAATCGATTGCTGTTGTACTGACAAAGTTTAAAAAAGAAGGGCTGCTCTATATTCGACTCCGTTCTTATTTTGGAGAGACTTGGAAAAGATATCGACTATCGCTAAAACAAAGAACCAAATCAAAAATAGAAAAATTGGTCTAATATGGCTTAAATTACAGCTTATTTACTGGCATACATGTTGCATCCAGCATTGAAGTTTAAAAAATATTAAATGCAAACTCTTTAGAACAAATAAATGTGTAGCAAATTCTATTTCAAGAAAAAAATTTTGCCAAAAACGTTATATACGTGAAGTATAAACATTTTTTTTAAATTTGATTCACAAAAATATTATTTGCGTTCACCTGCAGAACAAATCTTAATTTTTAGGTGCAAACAATTAAGTTAAACTGTTGATTACCTTACAAGTCAAAGTTAAAATTCCAGGAAAGTGCAAATAAATGGGCAAAAATGTCACACCCCTGCAACAGGAGTGAGCAATATAATGGATTGCACAATAAAAGATTCAATCCTTAGTAAATCTTAACCAATCACGCAAATTAAGCATAATGATGGAAGTTGACTGAAATCTGCTTTATGGCACATATATGAGATAAAAAATATATTAATATTTTTTTCGATTAAAGCTTGTAATACATTTTGAAGAAGCAACTTTGCAATTTTAGTATTTATCTCTGCAACTTAGCTAGGAACTTAGCATAAATGGAATTTTACATTTTTCAATATGTGTGGAGAAATCAATGTAAACCAGGGTTGGGTTTTGGACTGTCCAAAACTGGTTTAGGACAGGACAGGTGGTTTTTACCGTCTAAAACTGTCTAAAACTGTCCAAAAGTGTCCAAAACTGTCTTAAACTGTCCAAAACTATGCTAAAGCTAAAGGGGTGTAATCTAATCAATTCGTATTTACTGCAATGTTTGTAATGCATAAATACTGACATTATTGAGGCTTAATTAATGAGTATTTTATAATATTCTCTCCATTATTTGTCATTAAAAAAATATTTTATTTAAAAAATTGGCAATAATATTACTAAAAACTTCCTTATATGTAACAGTTGGTAGAGTTATGAGAGGAAATTCAAAACACTACCAAGACAACTAATTTCAGTTCCATTTATAACTCAAAGGAATGTTCTTAAATATGCAATATTTTGGTGCCAAAAAAAAAAGGTTTATTTTTTAAATGGTTTTTTGAAAATAAATTTTACATGATGTTTTAACGAAAATTGTTTTTCAAATCATAGATTACAGAACAAGAAATCAACGACTAAACACTTCTATAACTTGTGCTATTCTTTTCTTTGTTCATATTTTTAATATAGTTACATTCTGTAACTACAAACAATTGTAATTTATTGCATTTAAGTCAATTATTGCACTATATTTTGAACACTTCTGCATACAAAATGAAATTTTTAATGAAGAATTTAATTTCTACGTAACTAGATTAAAATTCGCTGCATAAATAACTTACATATATATTTATACTTGAATGTTCACATTGAATAAATATTAAATAGTCAAAAATAATGATTTTTACACATTTTTTTCTGCTTTTTATTGTTTTCTACAAAATATAGTTTCTCAAAAAATAGTTTTGGATGCTTTCGGACTCAAGGGTTTTGAACAGAATGGTAAAACCTTGCTAACCCTGCTTTCATTTGCACACATGCATAAACATAGGGACATTTAAGATAAATAAATACCTTTGTGCTGAATAGTAAAGTCAGACCAAGCAACGTATTAGTGCTTCTACTTACGTTGCTTGGTCTGACTTTACTATAGGGACATTTGTTTACTATTATCATAATAATAATAATAATAATAATAATAATAAACTAATGCATACAAATTGAAATTTTAATCAAGAATTCAACTTCTTATGTGACTAGATTAAAATCAGCTGCATAAAAAAATTCAATGTTCTCCATTGAATAAATGTTCAATATAAAACATTACTTTGATAAATTTTATTCTGTTTTTGATGTTTTCTCACAGAATACAATTTTTCTAAAAATATAGTTTTGGACACTTTCGGACAGTTTTGGACACAAGGGTTTTGGACAGGACGGTAAAAACCAGGGTTTTTACCGTGGTTTTTACCGTTGTGTCCAAAACCTTGCCAACCCTGATGTAAACCTGTAAAATAGATTTTTTTTCCTTGGCTTTAAAAAAAAAAAAAAACATTTTTTTAAAAAAACCGTATGGTTTTTTTAAAAAAACCAATCGGTTTAAACCATAGTTTAAACCAACGTGGTTTAAACCAAACAACCCTGGTAATCCCCCGGGCAGTTTTAACAGTCCAGTCCAGCCCTGTACTCCTGGTAAAAAGTTATGTAAAACGTCTTGATAAAATGGATTCAAAATGTGTATTACTGTAGACAAGCAACTTCAATCAAGGATTAAATGTCAGCTGCCATTAATAGAAAGATCGCTTTAGAAAAAAATGTTGAGGAAACATTAAAACAAGTCAAAACTGAGTTTATTATAGTTATATAATGAGAAACTCACTCACCTGAATAGAATGTCCATATGGAGTATTATTTTGAGCAGCAGTGTTAGAATTGTAAGAGTTGGTCAGGGACATCACATATCCAGACTCACAGTGGGAATCAGTAGGATACCCATACTGAACCTATAAAAAACAAAGAGCTTTTAGAATTGAAGACAGTAGGACTCTGAAAAGAAAAGCAGTCTGTAGTGCCTGTTAGAGCCCATTCAGTAACAAATCCATTAAAAACTTGTTTTAGGAATAATTGAAAACCAATGTATAAGTATATAAAAATGAATTTAATTTACACAGAATACAACAAATCTTAGAACGGAAGAATTAGTTAAAAAAATTCTATAAATGCAAACAGAAACATGTCAGACCTGATTAAGATGAGATCATTGTGAACAAAACTTTGCTTATGATGAGTGAAATACTTTCCCTAGACAAAATATAATTAATAAGTTATAAAATTAATAAAATCAATTCAAAAAGTTACATAAACAAAATAATGTTTATAGGAAAACAAATAGAATTTGTTTCTCCCAATTTTTTTTCTATTTGGAAAAGTACTGTTTAAGAGGACACTAATCACAACTCATTAATTTTTAACCTTCTAACTAATTAAAAATGTACAGATGGCTAACTAGATTTTTTAAAAAGGTGGAAATTCGCAGAAAAGCAGAGGATTCCTATCCCTAGTTTTCAAGAAAAATAAAATTGATTAAAACATGCCTTTTAGACAAAGCAATATGATTTTCCGCGAGATTCAAAACTTCACAACAATCTAATTTCCTGATGATAATTTTGCTATTTGTAACATTACATTAGAAGTATAAAGATTATTGGAAGTTATGGTTTGCACCAAAGAGGAATACTATTAAATTTGCAACGTACGTCGCAGAACAGATGCCTCAGCTACAGAACAATTCTGTTCAAATGTGAGAGGTAAACTCAAATAAACTTTCTGCAGAAATTCTTCAGATTTCTGTGAAATTTCTGCAGATAAAAATCTGCAGAAACTGCACTGCAGATTTCTTTAAATTTGAAAAAATAATTCGGTGGAAAGCTCGCAAAAAATGTTGAATTCAATGTCATCTGCAGGAACTTGAGATTTACTTTGAACTTTAAGAAATCTGCGAAGTTCTATCTTGAGTTGGAAGATATTCGTAGAAAATCGGCAGTTTCTGTAGATTTTCTACAAAAATTTCATATTCTAAATCTTAAGATTCTGATTTTTCTTGCATTTTTGGTCCTCCTTTTCCTTATTTTTCCCAATTGACTTTGATCCACTGTGATTTCCTTCGCAAACATATGCTTTGGAAATATGCCAACATTGAAACACTTCCATCACCGAAAATTGCGTGTCTTCTTGAGATTTCAATCCTTTTGCATCCTGAAATATTTCAATTATTTAGAAAATTTTGGAGTGTTTTATTATTGGCTATCCTAACTCGACTCATTTTATTAATTATTTTAGTAGTTTATTTATTAACATAATTTTAATTTCTCCTTCATGCCATTTAAATTAATCAAAAAATTGTGGCTTGACAACAGGTTTGGATTTTTATAAAATTTTGTATTTTTACTCTTTCTATGCATTGTAGAAAGCATATAAAATATTTTTGGAGAATCTCAATCGGTTTAAGTTACACAGAAACAGTAAAAATTTAAAAACTGAAAAAAAAAAAAACCTCCTGCATGAAAGGATTTTGATTTAGGGCTCCCGATTTGCGTTAAAGGTCACGTTGGCAGGTTGTGTATACAATGCTTGAAGTACTTGCAGAACAATTTTGGTCAAATGATTTTACATTGCAGAACATCCTCAAGTATTCTGTTTTTGAGGATGGTTTCGATTTCAAGATTACAAGTAAATAAATGAAAAGACTTAGGAAATAAAACTTAATCCTCAAATTGTATCAAATATTGTTAGAACACATCAGAAAATGAAGAATAGGAGCACGAAATGAGGCAAATATTTCTTTCAGTTATCTCTCAGGGAGAGGGGGACTGCCCTCCCGGAAAATGCCCCCCCCCCCCCCACTTGTACAGAAATTTGTTTTGCACTACCATGAGACATTTTTTTCCTTGAATGAAAGAAATTCGGAAATAATGTTAGACGCTTAACAAACAAGGGGTGCTTCCTTCATTGACTGTTGTCTGTTTATTGCTGCTGTGGTAGAGATAGGGTGGTTGGAAACATGGTATTCTATCTAGTTGTAAACACAGACAAACCATTGGTGAGGTCCGATTCAGGGTCTTAGGACATGTGTATACTCTATGTGCACTCATGGAACAATCTGGTTGGAAATCAAAAGTATCCTGAACAGGGCCGGATTTATAAGTGTGGTGGCCCCGGGGCAACGAAGGAGTGGAGGCCCTTAATCAGGGTTCGAAAAGATCATCATATTTTCGAAAATATCCAATACTTTGATATATATCCGAATATTTTGATATATATGTATATATCCGATATTTTCGATTTAAAAAAATTCCATTCAAGTCATTTCGTAAAATAATTTTTAAGTTTTTTAACTCAAGAAGCGAGAAGTTGTAAGGATGACCTGCAAAGTTAACCATTTTTTTTTTACTTACTTTATTTCTCTTTAACTCATAGGTACAAATTACAAATTAAATGAATAATAAAAAAATATATTGCCACTGAAATGCTCGATCAAATAAAAAATTGATAGTAAATGGATACTTGCAATCAGGGCTTTCTGATATATCGATAATAATATTATTTTTGTGCAAGCATTCTTTGTAGAAATACAGAAAAAAAATGTCTGGGAGAAAAAACGTAAAATTTGCTGACCTGTGAAAGTTAGGATATTTTGTAAAAATTTAATTGTGGGAGCCTCTTTGTTGTGGAGGCTCCAGGGCAATAGCCCCGCCTGCCCTTCCCTAAGTCCGGCCCTGATCCTGAATAAAAATCATTGGAGGGGGGGGGGGGGTGAATAGTGAGCTGTGATGAGTTGTCTTTGGCTGCCTGTTATGGAAACACCTATGTTTGTTTCTTATGTTTTAAATTATAAAATTATTCAGAGAGGATAATTTTGTATTTATTTCTTAAAGAGTAAGGGCAGCGGGGGGGGGGGGGGGGGGGGGCATGAATCCTACTCCTTTAATACATCCTTGACCTCTTTGAATTAAAATGCCCGAACCCCTTAAATATGCTCTTACCCCCCCCCCACACACACACAAATTTCGAAGTGCCTCCACCATGAAGAAAAGGTCTGAAAGAAACTGAATGAGACCACACTAAAAGAGAGGTAATCTCAAGAACATAGTATCATTAGGTTCCTTAAATTTGTACGAGACAATATGAGGTCAGACTAGGGTTTAAGCTCAAGTTCTCTAGCTAGCTCAAAAGTTTTCTAGCAAAAAAGCTAAAATTGACAAAAAAAAAAGTCTTAGCAAAGTGTTAAAAATGTCAAAGGTTGATGAATATGTTCTTGGAACTTTAAAAATGACTCCATGTGTTTTATCTCCAGTTAAAAATTCAGACATGACATCTTTAAAGAAATAAATATACAGTAACTAATATATGTACATTTATAGAATTTGAAATAAAAAATATTGTCTTACCACTGAGGAAACACAAGTTTGATCTTTAAAATGGAACAAGACCCCTTCCCCCAATAATGTGTTTATTGGTGGGATATAGTGCCTTTTAAAGACAAGTATTGTTGAGCTTAATAAAGTAAAGCATTTTAGCTAAAATTTAAAATAAGGTTCATTTGAATATTGCCAGATTTGCTCTCTTTTTTGAAATTTTTTTTTCCAGCAAAAAAGAGAAAATGCTTTGCTTTATTTTTGTATTTTAGATAGTACTAGCTTTCTAAACATTTCCCATCATTTTTGAGAAAAGAGCAATCTTATAACTCAAAATTTAAATTTAGACTTGTTTGGATTTCTTTAAAATCCCAAAACTTCAGTCATCTTTACATATCAACCAACATTAGTAGCGGTCTTTTCACGTTGACAGCAGCATGTATTAAGATTAATGAATTAAATTCTGAAAATTTCATAAAAAATCTTTCAAAACTTAATGTGAAGTTCACATTGTGCAGCTATTTAAAAGTTTTAACATGCTGTAAAAATCAAACAAAATCAAATTTTTTTTTTTTTTTGATGAGATAATTGTAAATTTATTTTTTTTTCTTTAAAATTTAAATAAAAAATCATGGAATGCTCTTATTCTAAACAAAAGGTACCCTATGTTCACCCCGGCATTCATGACAACTTGTGTACAAAATTTCATGATGATCGCTTGAGTAATTTAGGCGTGAGAAGCTTCAAATGTGAACAAACAAAATCACTTTCATATTTATAATATTAGAAAGGATTTTCGCATTCAGCAAAAAATAGGACCATAGAGGAAACCCTGGGTCAACGACAACATTATTCAATAATTATTCTAAACTCCGTCCTCTGCTTGCCAACCCCTGTAGTTAGCGTATTATTCTTTATTTCAATGGAACTCTGTAGTCATCTGAAGCGTTGCCCCACGCTCTGCTCCAAGATCCTGTGGGAATGCTAGTGTGAGGCAAGACACAGAATGGGTTGATAGACTTTTGTCTGTCATTTGTTTGTTATTTCTTTGTTCATTTAATTTATTTTGGATGTCAGCATTGCCTTTTGTACCTGCTATTGGAAATAAAAACTCTTAGTCCTGTTTCAAGGCTTATTTTGCTTAAAAGTCCTTCATCAAAATAAAATAATGAGTGATATTACCAGAAAAGTAGTTTATATGAAACTCTGACCACACATGGCGACAATAAACAAATGAAAAATAATCTAAAACTCAGCAGCAATGTTTCCTTTTAACTAATATAATCTATACTAATATTATAAAGAGAGATGGCGGATTTTTGTGTCTTTATATGTTCGAGGTAATCTCCGAAACCACTGCAACTATTATAAAAATTCCTTCACTATATGAAAGGGGCTTTCTACTGAGTGACACAGGCTATAATTCTATAAAAAATGTGATAAATAGTTCTTTTTTATTCCAATTTAGGCCCAAATTTCAAATAAATACCCGAATATTGGAGTGAAAAATTACTTGCACATATTTATATTATATATCGTTGAAAAGGGTAGAATTTTCGGGTTCTAAACAATTTGTTTCAATGCTCTAACTTAATTACGCCGGGAGTAATTTGCCTTTTTAGCTCCAACTTTTTTCGGCTTAGCTGAAATTTAGGCACTATCTTCATTAAATCTACCAAAAAAAGTGAAGGAATTGTCCCACAGTTTTCTTTTTGACGCCAGGAAACGGAGCTCTTAATATATAAAGATTTGAAAGCTTCTGTTAGTGTGATTTTATACTTTTTTGTTTGTTTGGCGAAACATTTATTATTGCCAAAGAAAAAACATCCACTTCACTCGCACAAGGGCTGGGTTCCAATAGCGTGGCCGTTGGCGCTGAGCAGTTCAGTCTAGGATTATTGCTTTAAAGCAACCGTAAATGTAATTCATTGTTTTGGTGTTTTGTTTTGAAAGAAAAGAAACTTTCGAATTGTTTTTATCCAAGTGAATTGCATGACATTATCTTCTTTTTTTCTGACGATGATTTTTGAATGTTCCACTAGATGTTTCTTTTTTTGTGAGACGGATGGATTATGATAGCAAGATTGAGGGGCGAGTTTGGCGAGAAACAATAGAGTTGCAGAACTATTTTTACATTTGAAAGATATTATTTGATGTCTTTTTTGTTTATTTGGCAAAATATTTTAAATTGCAGTAAAAACCACTTCACTCACTTAATAGAGTTTTAAAGCAACTGTAAATCTAATTTAATAATTTGACAAAAAGTTTTAAATTCCAAAGAAACTTTAACAGGTTTTTTTTTTTTTTTTTTTTGAAAAGGTGTGTACACATTTTATACAAAGAAAAATGATCATTTCACATCAGAGGGGGAGGGCGCGTCAATTTTTTTTATTAAAGGGACTTCCATTACATTTTTAGCAGCGGGCATTGCTAAAGGTCAAGATTTACGGTCGCCACTCGCCACGTGGCGACTTAGTTTTCAAAATTGGCGACTCCAAAAAATTTCTACAGTCGCCAACTGTTTTGGGGAGTTATTTTTATTTTAGATCCCAAGAAAAGAATTCCACACCACTCCACAGATGCATCAGTACAATAAGGATTCATCGATAGAGACCTTACTCCAACTGAATGTTGTCTATTATACAAAGCTTGCATGTTCTTTCTCACTGCCTGCCTGTATGTTGGTTATTTTACGTTGCTTGAATGTTCCTCTTACGCGATTCAGGATATGTAAAGTAAGCAAGAATACAGTGAATTAGGAAGCCATTTGCACAAGATCAGAGCGTTTGCTCCTTTGTCTTGACTCTTTGTTTTTCAAGTAATTAGCGTACTATAATCATGATTTCAAGAAGAAATCATTATATTTTAGATTATATTTCAGATTAATTTTGATTATGCCTTCAAAGTAATTACCTTTCACGTTTTTAGTTTAGTTGCTCAAATGTATATTAAATTCAAACTTTGTTTTTTTATTTTTTTTTGCATTGTATTTTACAAAGGTTTTTCCTTCTTCAAGCCCATTTTAGAACCTGCAGATTATAGGCCGCCCGCGGATAATACGCAGGAAAATATGGTTATTAAATATACAGGGTTCGTACGCTCCGGGGAAGCCTGGAATTGTCAGGGAAAATGACATAGTTAAAAATGTCAGGGAAAATTCAAATTTTGCCCCCCCCCCAAATTTTTTTTTTTTTTTTTTCCAATTTTTTCCCAGGGAATTTTGTACTTTGAGTTCTAATCTTCGTTTTTATCGATGTTTCCTGAAAAAAAAAGTGTAAAAGTTTTGAGGCAAAATGACGCTGGCAATAAAATAAAAAATGCGACCCAAAAAAAAAAAAACTTCCGCGGACGCCATTTTTGCCCCTTAACAGTTCCAAAGAAAAAAAAATCCTAGGGTGAACAGGAATTATGCACAAACTTAACAGGAGAAGAACATTTTCCTGCTTCTAAAGCACAAGCCTGCGGATGGTAGTTTCAATTGGGAAAATCGTTTTTTAATCGAAGTCTTTTCAGCTTCGAATGAATCGTAGTCGCCATTTTTGGTCATTCATAAGATGAAAGTAGACACGATGCTTCAATGCCTAAGTTTCCAAAAACAAACAGAATTGGATGTTTTCTTTAACTGCAAACTATTGAAAACAATGCAAAATGTGCTACAACTTGTTTTTTTTTTAAAATATGTACGCAAATGTGCTAAAACTTTTCAACTGAATTGTTGTTTCATGAAGATTTATTATTTTTAAATTGTTTTCATGCTACAAATTCAAAAAATTATTCCTTAATTTTCGTCGTAGCCGCCATATTTGGTCATTCCCAGGATGGCAGTACAAGACTTTTTAAGTGCCTAAGTTTCCGAAAATAGCATCGGATATTTATTGCAATGCAAAGTATTCATAACAACACAAAATGTGCCCTTTTTTTCCCGTGTAATTCGTAATTATTTTCTGGAAAAATGCGAAATTTTATCTCCAGAACATTTTTTTTTATTCTAATTGATTTAGACTTATGAGCTAAAAAATGACTATTTTGTCTTAATTGTAGTTTTTAAGGATAAATTATTATTTATGACTACTTTTATGCTACAAATTTAAAAATCTACTCATTATCTTAAATTTTTTACTTAGTCGCCATATTTGGTCGTTTGTGAGATGGAAGAAGACAAAAATTTACAAGAATATAATTAGTTGTTTATCTCAATGCCTATTGAAAGTCTATTGAAAGCAATGTCTATTGAAAGTAAATGTACAAAAAGGAAAATTTTTAATTTTAATGCAAGCATCCTTTATATGCAAAAGGGAAACAAACTGATTATTGGCATTGGTCTAATGATCGACGGATGTTGACTTTTGTTAAAATGCATTATATGGTACGCCCATCGGTGCAACAAGTTAATCATATTTATACTGAAAAATAGCTTTGTACTTTGCTCAATGTGTTTTGTGTTACATACTAATAAGAAAATTAAAAAAAAGAATCTTAAACCAAAAGTGGAGAAAGATTGCTGCCGATTACAGCAAAACGCTAATATGCATGACATGTGGCATCAAAGAAGCGTTAAAATAAGTTGAAAGTACTTTGTTTTTAACAAATAGTAAACAAATAAAAATAATTTTAAACAAAATGTTAAAAAAAAACTTGTGATAGAAATTTATTTTTAAAAATCCAGGGTTTTTTTTTTTTATTATTATTTTACAAGTGGAAAAGTTTTAGTTCTTACACATTGCTACTTTGAACAATTTTGACTATTTTGAAAATATTGTTACATAAACTTAATTTTGAATGAAGCGAGTAACCTGGAATTATCTAAAAAATAATCTGGAAAACCCGAAAAAAGTCAGGGAATTTTTTTTAACCAAAATGTATGAACCCTGTACTTTTTTCAAATTTTTTTTCTAAAACAGTTTTATGTTTTGCTTTAAATCTTGTTCTGAAAGTGTGACAATATTATGCAACTTTTGGCTCTTTAAAAAAAAATACACCATAATGTATGTTTTTTTACATAAACCCTCGAAGGTCGTTCCGATCCTATTTGATTCCCAATTAACTCAAACAACCGTTATTCTGAAAATTGTCAAAATAGGAAAACAAATTAATTTAAAACTTGAAAAGGCAACTTGTTTTTAACCGCACAAAGCCCCTCCCCCCATTTTACCATTCCTTTGTCATAATCATTGTTCCATGTTGTCTCATAAATCCTGTATTTCATTAAAAATCCTATACATCATTAAAAATAGAAAGAAAAAAAACATATTTCTATAAACTATATCTTATAAGCATCACTTTCATAATATTTGTTTCAAAAAATACAAATTGAAATCCCCCCCCCCCCCATTCTCATACTAGAGCGCTGTTTTCGAAACCCGGTAAAACTGGTGGCCACCAAGTTTTTTGAGTCTAGTGGCCATTGGCCACTTGAAAATTTTCTGAATCTTGAGGTCTAGGCATTGCTGTGTGGGTACTGTTAGTATAACATAAGTGCAAAAATGTGCTTTTCTGTCCCTTGTCAATTTTGCAGTTTTGACTGCATTTAATCAAAATTAGAAAAAAAAATTCCCATTCCAGCTGTTGAAAGACAAGTAGTAAATAAGAGTCTAATCAACATCATGCTTCAAATTTCAGTTAATGTTTACCTATCAAGACATGACACTATGGCTTTAACATTAAAAAATTAACATGAAACTTAAAGCTTGTGAAGGCCCTTTCGGGCTATAAAATTCATTGCCATCGGGCAAAAAAATTTTAACCACAGAATATAAAAATTAAAAGCATTCTTGTTTCTCTATTATCTGTGGTCCAACAAATGTATGGCAAAGTGTGCTTGTCAACAAAGTAATTCCTCCCCTTTCGACGCATTTTTTAATAACATCTATGGGACATTTTGAACTGCATGCTTACAGATAAATGTTTTGCAACTGAAAACATTTACACTTTGTCTTAAAATATAATTGACATTTCTTTTAAACACAAACATGGGATACATATACCATGATTATAATATCAATGAATATAGCTTCTGATTTTGAAAAGTCAACTATTTGAATTTTAGGATTTTAGGTGCTTATTTTTATATACAAGAAAACTTTAGTTTACAGAACCGGAAATTTTTCCAAAAGTAACAATACAATGACCCATAGTTACGCAAATAAAATTTCGGCAATTATGATTGAAACAACAGATGGCAAAAGATTATAAGTTCAAAGAGTGAATGAAAGTGTAATATTTTACCAGAGAATTAATAAATTATGGATAGTAAGCAGCTAGGAAACATTAAGCTCAAGTTAACACAGAACACACCTTACTCCGTTTCAGCATCAAAAAGGAGCACCTGGATACATTGACACATTTGACACCCCACAGACAAAGATTCTTATGAAAAACAAATTAATAGCACTAACCTCTTGCATGTAAATATCATTCATATTTTAAAAGGAACGCCGCACACTTTTCTGACACTTCATGACTATCAGATCACCCGCCACAAGCAAAAACTTTGGTAACAACAAAACTTTTTAACGAAACGATTCCGATTATTCATCGATAGACAATTGTAAGTAACAAACTACTTGCATCTTCCTCCAGAAAAAACAACACTTCAAAAAACAGTAATTCTCCACGATTATTTTAATTTTGAGAGAATCGAGAAAAAACTTCCATTTAGGAAGTAATTTTGATGTTTGTTATCCGGAAAATACTTAACGAAAATCATCAGTTTTAGACATTTACATTTTTTTACATTACGGCGGATTCAGACATCACAAACATTCGATCCAGATCCTCACATTTCAAAAACTATTTGAAGTATCACTTTTAATAATTGTTATGACTCTGAAAAGTGCATCCAAACACTGTCCATCAATGTTGCTCGTGGGGGCTGCGACCGTAGGCTAACTGTCAATGGTTCGGAAAGGCCTGAGGCAAGGACTGAGCAGCGTGAGAACTGCCACCGGCTGATTGGAACGTGAGAACAATAGGCATTGGAGCTAGGAGGGCGTGGGGGGTGACTCTTTTCGGGAGTCCCTTCTCTTCTGTAATTAACACTGAGCTTGACCTCATCGAGCACAAAAGGGAACTTCCAAACATAGTTTTGAATTTGTTTGCGGAGTATAATCTAACTTCGAAATCAAATTAAACTCTTGCAAAAAAAAAAGAAAAACTGGAGTTTTGAAATACGTAGGGCCGGTAGGGCAAAATCTTGGAAGTTTAATGAACAGAGCGCAGGGAGAATGAGAGGTCACGGCCGGGCTCGTCATTTGAGTTATCGAGGGGAGAGGTGTCAATTGACCCCTCCCCCTCCCCGATTTCAGAAAATAATAAATGTCATTATGCATTTTGTATGTATTTTGCTGTTTTTTCCCTGTAAAATCTATTGAAGACAAACTCTTTGCTTCCCCCCCCCCTGGAAATTTCTGAAATAACGGACCTGGTCAGTAGTCACGGTGACATCTCAAAAATGTCCACGTGCAGCAAATTTGGAGCCATAATAGCAATATTCCAGTTTTGAAATCTCCGAATGTCTCTTTTCATTAGATTTACAAATGTGTGCATGTACTGTTATTTTATCCTTCGGCTAATTGAGGATTTACCCCTCCCAAAAGTTCAGGCGTCCCTAACAAAGATGAACTTTTGGTCTATCATTAGTAATTGTGCAGAATACATTCACATTTTGTAAAATTAAAATTTCACAATTTCGATAGAAACGCAAAGACGTAAACGAAGGAAAAAAAAATCAGAGGAGGAAATTTCGGGGGAGATTTGGTTAGCTTTAGGTCTTTTTTGAGGTCAAAAAAAGGGGAGGAAATTTCGGAGGGGGATACATCCCCAAATTCCCATTGGCTCACAACGGCGCGCTCGTACAGTCTAACTATCAGACCCGGTTCCTGAGGTAGGCGGACGCCTACGGCGGCAGATTTTAGGGGTGGCAAATGTCGAAGTTGAAACATTTTTTAAGTATGAATATTTGTTTCAGCAAAATAAGATTCACTGTTTCAAAGCTAAAATAATAATAATAATAATAATAATATAGAGTATGTACCTACATAAAGCATAGTTCGGAATTTAACTAGGAATTCAATTCAGTATTAGAGGCAGCAAATTGCGTAATTTAAAAGTCTTTCAAAAATACTATTATCTATTTCAGTGCCATAAGATGCACTACTTTAATGTAAAAAAAAGGATAATTTAAAGTGTATACCAGTGCTTGGAACCCAAACCCAAGTTTGGAACCCCACCCAAAAAAAACCAGTTTGGAATTTAAGTAGAAACTCACTTAATTTTAAGCACTTTACTTATTTCTATTTAATTAATATGTTATTGTTTTATATTTATATTATTATTAATAGCAATATTATTCAATGGGGAGGGGGCAGCATCTGTCACTATCGCCTAGGGCGGCAGAACTACTAGAGCCGGCCCTGCTTACATCTTCCAAGTTTCAAATTTTGAGAGAAGTACATAGTCCCAGGCCTATATCTAAGTATCTGCAGTGCGTGAGAGCCCACGTTCTTTAGGGGCCCAACAGCCTATGAAAAAAAAAACTAGCACTAAAACTTATTAACGTTGCAATTGCAAGTATACACTGCTGGTCTCTGGAGACCAGCAGTGTCCCTGCAACAAAACTTTTGTTCCCTGCAACAAAATCTCTAAAGATTTTGTTGCAGGGGGGGGGGGGGGGGAATTTATAGATTCGGGCCTGGATAGTCCTAATCCTAGTTAGGGGTTTGGGGGGACAAACCAAAAGAAAAAGTTGGTTTAAAACCAATTTACATTAAAAGTGCATTATTTTTACAAAAGCAAGCGAGATATTTCGGGGGACAGCGTCCATCCCCTCCTGCATTCCAAAGTCTCCCGCACCTACCGTTTACGCGGTTTATCAGCCCTCCCCCCCCCCCCCCGCCCACAGCACTACTCCTTATGAAATATTTTTCGTTTCAACTTTTGAGGGAAATTTCCAATTAACAAACTATATATTAGTAAAAGAGAAAAAACTTAAAGAAGGGGGAATTTTTTTTGGGACACATAATTTTTCTTATACAGTTGGATTTTCTAAAATCTATGTCCATCTGAAAAATTGAAAAAAAAAAAAAAACCTCTAATACTGTTGTATTACAAGTGTCTAAAATCAAGTGTAATGCACAAATGCACAGTATCTAAAACATTGATAAAGAACATTTAAGTGAGATAATGGGAAATCACAAGCATTTTGCTGTAAAAAATTTCTGTATATATTTTATCCTTTTATTTAATTTTTTCATTAATTGATACAAATTATTTAAAATATGCGATTTTCTTTCTTTTTACTTTCTTCTATATCTAATATATAGAAGAAAGTATTGGATTCGTGCAAATTTTCGAATTTCGAATTTTGACGGATTCGAACGTTTTGAGGTGTACTGGGTCCATTTCGACTATTTTTGGAAAATGTCTGTCTGTCTGTGTGTATGTGTGTGTGTATGTGTGTGTATGTGTGTCACGTCTGTGTGTGACCAGTTTTTTGTGGCCGCTCTACAGCAAAAACTACCGCATGAAATCGAACGAAATTTGGTACACATATGTGCCGCTATGTGAACTTGTGCCCATTGGTTTTTGGCGCAAATTCCTCCAAGGGGGGGTGGAGCAATGGGACGTTTTTTGAGTTGCGCGTGCTTGCTATTCCTCAGGAAGTAACTGGCGGAATCAAACAAAATTTGGTCCATATGCTGACATTAACAGGAACAGGTGCTGATTCAATTTTGGTGTCAATAACTAAAACGGGGGTTGAGCTATAGAACGTTTTTTGTCGTCAATTGTGACTGCTGTATCTCAAGAAATAATGAACAGAATGAAAGAAAAATTTATCGGCAAGTAGCCCTTAGTGGGTATAAGAGCTGATTTTATTTTGGTGTCAACAGCTAAAAAGGGGGTGGCGCAATCACCCGTTCTTTTTTTCCATTGTGAGTGCCCTATCTCAAGAAGTAATGCTACGTTCTGGTTGAAATTTGGAATATATGTGAATCCATATGTAAACAGGCTTCGGTTCAATTTTGACGCTAATCGCTCCAAAAGGTGTTGATTTTTTTTTTTTTTTCGAATAAAAATAGCTTTATTAATGCGACAATAAGAAAGATAAATCGTAATTCGGAACTCCAGCGCTCGAATACGCTACCTTGCGTTGATTTACAAAACTGCAAATGAAACTAAAACAATGCCACGTTGCGTTCCACGTGTGTCTGTTGACGTAAACACAGGCAGTTTGTTCTGAGTATTTATTAACGCAATCGATGTGTCTTAGTTTGCTTTCAGCTACAGAAATTAATTCGTCCTTTAGTAGTATTCTCGAGCTTCTCAAAATAATGTTAGTTTTCATTATTTCCTTAATAATTGGTGAAAGCGAAAATACTGGATTAACAAACTTGGATAACGTTATACAAGGTAAAATTTTTTATTGTTTTGTATGAATTTGTAAGAATATGGGTTTTTTTTTAATCTTAAATTAATTAAACTTACCATATTTTACAGCAGCATTTAGTTGGAATGGACAGTATGCAAACTATTTTCTTTAATATATTATCGTAGAACAAAATAAATAACCGAGAAAGAATTTACTTTATTCCTTTTATTCTCAGCTGAAAGGTTTCGCCAAATTTGTTTAGGGTTATAGTTTTAGTATAGTGCGAGCATAAGTAGCCTTGGCGAGATTTCGCGTTTTTAGTTAAACCATTTTTAATTTTTATCATGAGTGGAATAAAATGGTAGTAAGATTACAGAATTCGATAAGTGAAAGGAAATGGTCAATCAACTGAAAAGAAAACTATCACCATATATCCGTGAGAATTTTGTTGATGATTTGCATAACATGACACAATTAAATCGTAACTCAGAAATTAGAAAAATCGAAACAGAAAATTTTTAAATGAACCGATTCGGGAATTCGAGAGAAATAACTCAGCTACAAATAGAAAACAGTAAGCGCTAGCCAAGCAAGGCAAAAAAGTATCATCTTCTTTCGATAACAATTTGTAATGTCATATTGAATTTTCTAGCATTAATTGTTATTCTTGTCAGGCCACAATTATTATTTAGTTTTATCAAGAATTGATAAATATCGAATTCAACATCGTGGAAATAGCTACTAAGACCTACGAACTACGTAGTTTGCATTAATCTTTGATGTTTAGTAATGCTTCTTGAATTCTCATTTCTTTCTACGTGGGCCAGAATATCCACAAGACTTTGAAAATTAATTTAAAAAGAATAAAGCGAAAAAATCATACGTACGAACAAAAATCACAACATTTTTAGCATTTTCGTTACCATATGGGTTTGTTTTAGTTTTCAAGTCCGCCATTAGACAGTGACTTCAGTGCCCCCTATAGTTCGTTGGAGTTGCGAATAGATTGTCGTCTGCGTATTTCTCGTGATTTTAATTGTATGGAAATGATCGGAAATATTCATAGACTAATAATAAGAGTAGACCGAGCTATGGCAACCCTTTTGCTGCTCATAAACCAAACCATGTGACTGGTGGATATCCTAGCAACAGCGGGCGTTGATCGTAGCAGACGATCAACGCCAGCGCGAAATAAAATAAATAAAATTGATGGAACACGGGAGAATGATCTTTTACGGAGTCCGATTTGTAAATTTGTTATTCTAAGTTGTAAATATTTTGTTAATATAGTGAGTTTTTCGTTTAGATAGTACTGTGCATTTTTTTTAGTCAATTTCAATAACTCTCTAAGCAATAAAAGATGCAAGCGACCAAGAAGAATCAGCAAACGGTAAGATTTTTACCTACAGTTTCAATTTAAGATACCGATTAGTACATTTTTGCGTTAACGCAAAACGTTTACGCCATTTCCTTCACTCCAACGCTGACAGCTCCAAATGAAATAAAAGTTACCGAAAACTGATCAAAAACTATTACTAATGTCAAAATAATGCATAACTAAAAGAAAAACAGTTCAATCTCTGCACCTGGAAGTTTTTTTTAATGCAAACACATTGTCTTAAAATACATGTCGAGTGCCAAACTATAGATAATGCTGCCATCTAGCAACCATGCTGCCAAAGTCTTCGCCAAGCCCTTCCACTAGTCACATGATACATCTCTGAACCAATTTTCTTCATCAGCAAGAATGAGAAAGCTCGGTCTACTCTTATTATTAGTCTATGGAAATATTATCTCGATGATTTAAAATTTTTAACTGTTGCCATCTTATGTTTGTTAACAAATAAAATATTTGTAATTAATTCAAGCAAGGCTTTTAAAATAACTTTCAATTTTCGCTCTTTGCTTTGCTTTTGCAATAATTCAGACATTGGGATGGTCGTCAAGTTTTTGCATGTGTAATTTTGTTTTTGTTGGGAATATTGCTTCCTCATCAAGCATGGGGAGGGATCAGAAAAAAAAAAAATATATATATATATATATATACATATAGAAGAAAGTTTCGTGATGGCCACAACATACTAGTTTAGTTCATAGATTACATATGAGGCAGTGAGAAGCAAAGGGATGTAAGCGGCAAAATTAAAAAAATGGAGATAACCAGTACACATGGGTTGTGAACCTCTCCTTTGTCTTGGGGACAGAGATAGTACGAGTAGCCCTGGTACGGTGAAGCCTGTCTATAACAATAAACTATAACGATAACCTGTCTATAACAATATCATTTTTAGGTCTCAACAGTATCGTTGTAGACAGGTTTTACTGTAGTTGCTGCTATACAGCATGATTTAGAAAAAAAAAATTCAATGAAAGCCAAAGCCTAGGATGTTATCTTTAAACGCGTTTTACTCAAAATTTGAAAATGGCCACTTACATCCCTTTGCTTCTCACTGCCTCATATATTACCAGAAAATTAGTGGTCTTGTTTTGAAAAAAGAACGAATGGTCGCGAAATGGCACATTTTTCCGTTTCAAATTATACGCGAAAAAAAATCCATCTGTCAGGAAATCCATCTTCAATAGACATATAAATATAACGATGCCGCTTAGAAGATTAATGTTAAACAATAAAAACATCCATATTTTGTTTATAGTATCTCTTAAGTGCTCAAGGGCAGATAACGTTCGAATGCTGATTTAGTTGCAAGTGAGTCACTTTTTAATCGATCCGAAACAGGTGACTGGCCATCCCTCCGTAAACGCAATCAAGCACTGAGTCAGTTCATCTGAAGTTGGAGGCGGGAGACACCTTCCTGGGACTACTAACACCTGTCGCTCGCGGGCCGCTTTGACGATCGAACATGCGATGCCAATGAGTAATAAGTTGCTAAAGCAGAAAAGGGTGATACAACTGTGCGATTTGCAGCACATAGTAGTTTCTTTCCTGTTTCACTGATTTATAAAGAAAGAATAAAATATACAATGGGATGGGGTTGTTTCCTTCAGTCAAAAGTACTATTTTTAGTCACTGAAGTTGATAGAATGAGCACAAACAATAACATGGACCCAGAAAATACTTTCATATTCCCAACATTTAATTTTTGATTTTTTTTTCTATGTCCGATTTTTCAAACAAGGCGTGGTCTTTATGACGTCACAAGTAATGTACTTTGGTAGCCAATCCACTTGCGCACAATATGTTTACGCTTGCTGTCTACCGCGTTTCCAGGTTATGATAATTCAGAAGCGAATTAAATATTGCGCTCTACGCTTGCTATCAACCATATCGTTGCCACAACACATGAGTAAAAAAGCGAATTTAATATTGCGCTCTGCGCTAATGGCATCAGTGAATGGCATTTCATTACTTGTGATGTCATGTGCAGAAGCGTGAAAAATGAAACTGAATCTGCGCACCGATTATTTTTTTTAAATATTAAACTTTGTCAAATTATTTTAAAATGGTCAGATCCTATGTTTTTAAGCACGCTCTTTCAGAAAAAATACTTGTAAAATTTCGGAAACGACCCCATAGCTTCATTATCGCACAAACCCAAACAGTCAGAGCTATATGATTACTATCTAAAGCAGCCCCAAATCCGCAACCAGTACAATTACTGGAGTACGTTTGTTCTTTTAATTTAAAACAATAAATTAATTTAAACAAGCCATATTTATATTGCATTAAAAACTGGAACTACATTTTAATGAAAGCATTTTTCAACAATGACCGTGATCAACAATGAATTTCTAATTGAATAATTTTTTACAGGAGAATCAATAAATTTTGGGCTCACCTGCAACAAAATCTGTAGGGCCCTTCCCTAGTGGCAGGGAAAATTTGTAACGTTAATAAGTTTTAGTGGGTAGTTCTTCCAAGTTTTTTTTTTTTTTTTTTTTCTTCGGCTGTAAGGCCTCTTAAGAACATGGGGCCTTCCGCACTGCGGGGTCTGCAAGTACGCTAATCCGGGCCAGGGCGTACGACTTCATTTTTAATTGCTTTTTTAAATAAGCAATATTGTCTCATTCTTTATTGATAAAAATAGTGTGAATTAAGCTTTTTTGGAAGTACGTGTTTTTTTTTTCTTTTTCTTTTTTTTAACATTTAAATTCCAATTCAATTTAAGTGGTCTCACATCTATGCTAAATGCTAGAAGTGTACATAAAAATTAATTTCGGGAGGGGCCCAAGCTAAATATTATGAAAATGTATGTTTAAAAATTTTTAGTCTTTATTCACAGCGAGTGGTTTGAAATTACTTTGGAAGGGACCCTGGCCCCTTCGGCTTCTTCCTCAAATGCCATATAATAAAAAATGTGAGTTGATTAAGCAATTTATTTTAACAATGCTGTTAATGTTGCCCTTACGTTTTTACAGTGGCAATGTGGTAAAAATCAAAGATTGAGTTGGTTATGAAATAAAAGGGTTTTCAGCAGCGGTTTTCTAATTGAAAAGGGTTGATTCTAAGGGCAGATTCAAAGGACCAATTGAAAGGGCAGCGATTGAAAAGGGTATTAATGGCCTGATCAGTAAGGTATCGGTCTCGTAACCGAAGGGGGTTCGATGCCAGCCGGATCAAAGATCATACATGTTCGTTAACGGTGACTGGGGCACGTTAGATATGTTTTATGACAAAGTCATCCTAGTGAATCGATACCTGTAGGGGTGCTGAACCAGGGATTGCTCGGCTTCTGGTCTCGATTTAAAAAAAAAAAAAGAGCCGTTTTCAGAGCCCCATCTATTCGGTTAAACCAAATAGTGGGAGGTGTACAGGGAGCTTGGAGTGCGATATGTGATACCTAAGTTATAGAGATTCGTCCCAAATCACTTTGGAGCTTATGGCTATAAGCAAAGAAAAATCAAATTAAAATAGAAAAAACAAAAAAGACTCATGGATTAACCTGATTTTTATAATAAACGCCTCACATGTACCATTTTTCACTTTTCACATGAAATTTGCATCTCCTGGACATATGACTCTGATAGTAGAAGAATAGCGTGACGCAGCGGCATACGTTACAGATTCTTGAAATAGTCTACAGACTATTACTTAGTAGGGGGGAAAAAAACTTAGAATTTTTCAAGTAAAATGAATCTTACATTTCAGCGAGTGAAAATATACGTCGTTTTCTGTTATATCATCCACTAGTAGTTTGTTCTAGGGAAAGTCTGCAGATTATTTCTTAGTTGAGGCGGAAAAAACCTAAAATTTTCATAGAAAAAAAGATCTTGAGTTTCATTGAGCTAAGATTTGTACCGCATGTTCTGGGATATAATCCACAGGTAGCATGTACTTGTATTCTTTCAGTTTAGGATCTTATTTTTGGACACTTCTCGGTGCTCATTTAGATTTTACAGTTAATACAGGTAGGTTTATCTTGCAAACTAGTTTATTACGAACTTTCAATTTGCGTCGCAGACTGCTGTAAGAAATTCCTACTGGCGGGCATGTAAAACGCTCTATATACCGAATTCTTTTTACACTAACTTGTAATGGGGTCATTTTCAAAAATTTTAAAAGTATTTCTTTTTCTGAAAGAGCATGCTTAAAAACATAGATCTGACATTTTTTTAAATAATTTGTATAAGTTTAATATTTTTAAAAAATTACTTAAATCGGTATGCTTTCATTGTTTATACTTCTGCCGATGACATCACAAATGATGAAATGCCATTCAGTGTTGCCATTCACAGAACAAAATATTAAATTCGCATCTTTATTCACGTGTATTGGCAACGATATGATAGCAAGCGTAGAGCGCAATTTTAATTCGCTTCTTGATTATCATAACGTGGAAACGCGATAGAAAGATGCGCCAAAGAGCATCATTTGTGACGTCATCAAGTCACGCCTTGTTTGAAAAATCGGACATTTAAAAAAATTAATTAAAAAATAACTGTTGGGAAAATTAAAGTATTTTCTGGGTCCATGTTATTTTTCTTTTCTTTTTGCTTATTCTATCAATTTCAGTGACAAAAAGTACTACTTTTGAGTGAAGGAAACAACCCCATTCAATCAGAAATATTCCTCAGTGATGAAGTAAAACTATCTTTAATAGCACGATATCAACAGTAGAAAATGACGCGATGATTGAATGAACAAAAAAAAGGGGGGGGGGGACTCAACCTCTGAAAACGACCTCAAAAGATTGCTCTTTCCTGGGCTTGAGAGGACAGAGAAGAGGGGAGGGGGTGGCTTCGGAGCGACTGCACGCAACATAACAAACGCCCTTTCATTTACTTCCATATAGTTAATGCGTCATGCATTTTAAGCGTAATGGTAAATACGTGAAAAAAAAAAAAAATGTAACTTTTTCTGAGTGCTCAATATTTACCAAGTTCATCTGTGTTCCAAGCATAATTAAATTGTTGCACTCAACGGACATGCTTGTTTAATCATTTCAAGGACAAATTTACAATATCGCAAGTGCGAGGAGCCCCCTGCGATACTTACCCCCCCCCCCCCCCCAAACAGAATCATTTCGTTAGAAAAATTAAATATTTTGATTTCTTTACGAGGCGTCAGGCGTGAGACAACTGCGGTAATAGTTAAGCATGACTTTAATATTAACTTTTCATCATATTATTTGTTATTTTATGATTTTAAATAGTAATATTATAACTGTTATTATTGTTGTAGTCGTAATTTGTTTTTTAGTAATGTTAGTTATTATTAATGCAGTGGTTTCCAAACCATTTATAATGGGGTTCTTTCCTTCAGTCAAAAGTAGTACTTTTTGTCACTAAAATTGATAGAATTTGCAAAAAAAAATAAATAAATAACATGGATCCAGAAAATACTTTCATTTTCCCAAAAGTATTTTTTTAATTAATTTTTTAATACGTCCAATTTTTTAAACAAGGCGTGTTCTTATATGACGTCACAAATGATGCACTTTGCCGCATCTTTCTACCGTGTTCCACGTTATGATAATCAAGAAGCGAATTAAAACTGCGTTCTACCATAGACTAATAATAAGAGTAGATCGAGCTATGGCAACCCTTTTGCTGCTCATAAACCAAACCATGTGACTGGTGGATATCCTAGCAACAGCGGGCGTTGATCGTAGCAGACGATCAACGCCCGCGAGAAATAAAATAAATAGAATTGATGGAACACGGAAGAATGATTTTTTATTCGCAACTCCAGCGCTCGAATACGCTACCTTGCGGGGATTTACAAAACTGCCGGAAAAACTAAAACATTGCCACATTGCGTTCCACGTAAGTCTGTTGACTTAAACATGGGCAGTTTGTTCTGAGTATTTATTAACGCAGTCGATGTGTCTTGGATTGCTTTCAGCAACAGAAAGTGTTCGAGCTCCTCAAAATAATGTTAGTTTTCATTATTTCCCTCTAAAAAGTGATTTCATTGAGAAATGGTGAAAGCGGGTTAACACCAGAAAACTCTGGATTAACAAACTTGGATAACGTTATACCAGGTAAAAATTTTATTGTTTTGTGTGAATTTGTAAGAATATGGGTTTTTTTTAATCTTAAATTAATTTAACAAACCATATTTTACAGCAGCATTTAGTTGGAATAGACAGTATGCAAAAATTTTGCGTGAATATATTATCGTAGAACGAAATGAAAAATGTTTAACCAAGAAAGAATTTATTTTGTTGCTTTTATTCTCAGCTGAAAGGTTTCGCCAAATTTGTTTAGGGTTATAGTTTTAGTATTGTGCGAGCTAAGTATCCTTGGCGAGATTTCGCGTTTTTAGTTAAACCATTTTTAATTTTTATCATGAGTGGAATAAAATGGTAGTAAGATTACAGAATTCGATAAGTAAGAAGAAATAATGGTCAATCAACTGAAAAGAAAACTACCACCATATATCCGTGAGAATTTTGTTGATGATTCCGCATAACATGACTCAATTAAATCGTAGCTCAGAAATTAGAAAAATCGAAACAGAAAAAATTTTAATTAACCGACTCGGGAATTCGAGAGAAATAACTCAGCTACAAATGCAAAACAATAAGCGCTAGCCAAGCAAGGCAAAAAAGTATCAACTTCTTTTGATAATAATTTGTAATGTCATATTGAATTTTCTAGCAATAATTGTTATTCTTGTCAGGCCACAATTATTATTTAGTTTTATCAAGAATTGATAAATATCGAATTCGACATCGTGGAAATAGCTGCTTAGAACTACGAACTACGTAGTTTGCATTAATCTTTGACGTTTAGTAATGCTTCTTGAATTCTCATTTCTTTCTACGTGGGCCAGAATATCCACAAGACTTTGAAAATTAATTTAAAAAGAATAAAGCGAAAAAATCATGCTTACGAACAAAATTTACTAGACTTATTACCATTTTCTTCATTACCACATGCGTTTGTTTTAGTTTTTTCGTTCGCCTTTAGTCAGTGACTGCAGTGCCCCCTATAGTTCGTTGGAGTTGCGAATGGACTCCGAATCGTAAATTTGTTATTCTAAGTTGTAAATATTTTGTTAATATAATGAGTTTTTCGTTTAGATAGTATTGTGCATTTTTCTTTAGTCAATCTCAATAACTCTATAAGCAATTAAAGATGCAAGCGCCCAAAAAAAAAAAATCAACTAACAGTAAGATTTTTACCTAAAATTTCAATTTAAGATACCGATTAGTACATTTTTGCATTAATGAAAAAAGTTTACGCCATTACGTTCACGTCAACGCTGACGTAGCAGTTCCAAATGAAATAAAAGTTACTGAAAACTGTGATCAAAAAACTAATGCCAAAATAATGCATAACTAAAAGAAAAACAGTTCAATCTCTGCACTTGGAAAAAAAATTATAATGAAAATACATTACGTCTTAAAATACATGTCGAATGCCAAACTATAGATAATGTTGCTATCTAGCAACCATGCTGCCAAAAGTTTTCGCCAAGCCTTCCACCAGTCACATGATGTATCCATGAACCAATTTTTTCATCAGCAAGTCTGGGAAAGCTCGGTCTACTCTTATTATTAGTCCATGTGTTCTAACGCTTGCTATCAACCATATCGTTGCCAATACACGTAAGTAAAGATGCGAATTAAATATTTTGTTCTGTGAATGACATTTCATCATTTGTGATGTCACACGACAGAAGCGTAAACAATGAAAGCGCTCCGACTTAAGGATTTTTTTTTAAACATTAAACTTAAACAAATTTTTAAAATATGGTCAGATTCTATGTTTTTAAGCATGCTCCTTCAGAAAAAAAAACTTTTAAAATTTTGGAAACGACCACATTGTGCCCTTCTTTTTTTCATATTAAGAAATTGCTCTGCCCTCCAATTTATTTTTTTATGATATCCTGAAGTTACAATTTATTTAATAGTTTAGAAGGTTTGATGAGTGGTGCCCAACTTATGGCTCGTAAGCCACATGCTGCCTGCAATGCTGAACCTTGTGTGAAAACCACAATTGAGGCAGTGAGAAGCAAAGGGATGTAAGTGGCAAAATTAAAAATTTGGAGATAACCAGTACATATGGTAGGTAAACCTCTCCTCTGTCTTGGGGCAAGAGATGGTACTAGTAGCCCTGGTAGTTGCTGCTATACAGCATGGTTTAGAAAAAAAAAAAGCAATGAAAGCCTACCTAGGATCTGATCTTAAACGCGTTTTTCTCAAAACTTGAAAATGTCCACTTACATCCCTTTGCTTCTCACTGCCTCAATTAATCTTTGTCCAAAGTTTAACAAAAACGTTCATAGCAATTGGTTTTTGGAAAACAGATGCAGTCGATTAAATAAGCATCAAGTAATAACAAAAACAACTACTGGTTATTAATTTTCTCTCTTTTTCCATGTTTTCCCCTGTTATTTGGAAAATTTTATATGTGCTTTGGTATTAGTGAATCATTTCAACATGAGGTTTGGATTGGCCCTCGGGTAAAAAAAAAAAAGAAAAAAAAAAGTAGGGCACTGCTGGGTTTGATAAACAATACCATATTTTACATTAACTAATTTTTACATACCAAAACATAATTTCTGTTGTGTTACATTTTAACAAGAATATTGTTAAATTCTGCACCTTAGAGCCAGTTAACTTAAGTCATAATCGCTACTTTACAGGGGAAAAGGAAAACATTTGTCTGGCCTATGCAAAGGGATGTGTGCTCGTTTAATACTAGTAAATGATTGCAAATAATTTTCATTTATTAATTAATTTATTTATTTTAGAATTACGTTCACGTGGCTCTTGGTTTACGTTGACATGGACGTATTCTACATACAATACACTAATAAGAGGAAAATTTAAAATTTTTGGACTTAAGTTAATCTGACTCTGAGTTACAGATTTTACGATGTTCAACAACTAGTTCGAAATTACAGAGAAAAAGGTGTTTGAAATACAACATTTGTGAAACATTAATACGATGAGTGGGCTTGCTTTTGGGGAAACCAATTTTCTCGAATACAGGTGACATTTAAAATACAATGCACTTGATGGTGCTCTATCCCCATCCCGAATGCCATAACGACAGTTTATTAAAGCACTAAAACAGTGAGAATCTCTGATCATGAGAAGTCATTAACCGAAACCGTTTGTAATGAATGATGATGCAATTATTAGCGTATGAAAACGAGATATTTTGCTTTGTTACTCTACAGTCTACAATGATTTTCACCTAATAGTAACCGTCGGCGTTAAAACAAAAGTTACAAAGTTAAGAACTGTGCTTGAGATTTTCTATAAGCAACTTCTGTTTTGGAGTCTTTATATTAAAAAAAAAGGTCGAAAATCAAAGACAGTTTCATCTTTTGAGCCTATGAAAACGGATAAAATTATAGACGATTTCAATGCTTGAATGTTTCTGTTTGGAACAGTAAAATTTTTGGACAATTTCAGCTCTTGAGCATTTGAGAAATGGTGAAAGTTATGCACAATTTCAGCTCCTGAGCTTATGAAAAACGGCAAAAAAGATCGATAGCTTCAGCTCTTGAGTTTTAATTAATGCGGTTAAATTCATGGATCATTTCACCTCTTGGGTCTTCATGAAAAACGGTAAAAACTGCTTTGTAGCTTTTTAAACCCTTGCAAGTGCAAGTGTTGGTACAACGGTGCAATTGTATAGCTAGTTTACTTGAAAAAAAAAAATCTAAACTAACATAGTTGAAATTATGTCACAGCAGTGAGTGATGTGAAAATAATGGAAACGAAGTAATAATGTCGACGCAATGACATTGAAGCACGTAATGATGCTGAAAAGTCATTTAAGGTAAAAAATTGATAAAAATCACAGCAATCCCAACCGAAATAAATTAAGTAACATAGAAAAAAAAAATGAAATATGATTTTAATTGAAAGCCTCCTCAGTAACTTGACAAACACTGCAGAATTGTAGATGTCATTGGATCCACACTGGAGCGATTTACAGTTAATAAGAAAATTCTGATCCACTAGATGGAGAGAGAGAGATCGAGATCGGAGGGGGGCGTGGCAGGGTGTTGCCCTCGCTGGATGGCACCGCACGCGGGAACTGACCGAAGGTCATCGGGCTTTCTCGTGAGAACTCAACGAGGAGGATTCCCCAAACGGACAGAAGCAGTACCGGGGCCCATTGTTGCAACTTCATTGTTTGGTATTGTTCTGGACACGCACATTAAAAGCACAGCACAGATATCGCCGCCAGAGGACAGGCCTGTTTTGTTTTGTTTTCCATTATTATTATCATTATTAATATTTTAATGATGAAGTGATCTGTAAAATAATGGAAGAGCAAAACATGCGGAATTAATCGGAAGACTCCGACGATTATGCAACGCAAGATTTTATTTTTACTCTTCAACAACAACGGGCAGCACTGGCGTTAGCAGAGGAGGGGGACATGTGTATGTGTATTTATTTGTGTGTACCTATATGCAGGGCACGACTACAACTTTTGGACACTGGGCACGAATTTTATTTGGTACCCCCCCCCCCCTCTCGATTATACGATTGTAGTCTTTATCTTTTCTAATAATAAAGTTGAAAGTCTCTGTTTGGATATCTGGAATTCTGTGACGCGCATAGCGCCTAGACCGTTCGGCCGATTTTCATGAAATTTGGCACAGAATTAGTTTGTAGCATGGGAGTGTGCACCTCAAAGCGATTTTTCACAAATTCGATTTTGTTCTTTTTCTATTCCAATTTTAAGAACATTCTCCCGAGCAAAATTATCATAAGATGGACGAGTAAATTGCCAAGTTACCATAACGCGGAACCGTAACATGGGCAAGTCAATTGGCGAGAAATTCACCATACATTATTTGTAAATATACAGGCGAACCAAAAGACCTTTTAATTTTCTACTGCAGGCAAAGCCGTGCGGGTACTACTAGTAAAATAATAAAGTATTTTGATCATTGCGTATTACCGGATTTTGATCATTACGTGTAACCGGAACTCGGAATCAGGCTAAATTTGGCTATTTCAAATATTACTATACAAATTAGCAATAAAAAATGTTGAAGTGATATATATGTAATTTATATGTATTATAATATTAGATGTCGCCAAATTTTTCTGGTTGCAATAAGACGTAAACAATCAAAAGTATAAAACTTTTAAATTTATCAATATAGTGAAGAGTTCAACCTGGAGTGATTTTGGAATTTAAGAAAGAGATTAAAGTTTTAAGCTTTTTCTAGATTTAATATTTACATTTTGCTACAGTGAGACAAGAAATTACCCGAAATTAAGGGGGGAAAACGTTAGCTATAGATTTGGTGCCCCTTAATTTTTACTGCCTTGGGCTCGTGCCCCATGTGCCCATGCCTATATGCATGAGCGTAGCCACGATTCCCATCAGAGAGAGGCAAGATTAGCTGCAATAAGATAGTGACTTTTAATAGCCCCCTCCCCCAGTGCCAGATCGTAAAAATTGCTTGAAACTAAAGCCCCCTCCCCCCTCCTCCTCCTCCAAAAAAAAAAAGACATTTTACGCCATTTCTGGCCAGATGAGGGGTGGATAGTTTTGCGACTTCTTTCAAGGATTTTTTTTTTTTTTTTTGAAATTGAAGTTAATTTTAAATCATCATGAAATTAAACTCAATTTCAAATTATCAAAGGCAATTTTAAATTATCTTGAGTGACATTAGTGAAGATTGTCTCCCTGCCCCCTCCCTATACTAAAGAGAATGGGAGAAAAAAATTCCTGGAAAAAAAATAGAACCGACTTCAAAACTACAGCTAGAAGTTGCTCAAAGAAGTAAAAAAATAATTTTCTAAACATTATCGATACTACTTTTAAACATAAATTTTTGAAGTCGACGCAAAAATAACAGATAACATCATACGTAAAAATATAATTCTATTACAAATATAAATTTTAATGAACCCGGGTTCTTCAACAGCATTCGCAATCGCATACAATCTATTTGCAGAACAACCTTCCTTTGATAAAAACCTATTTGTATAACGCTATAAGTATTTCATTCTTAATTTTGACTGGTTTTCCTGAAAAATGTAAATGAAAAACAGTTACACATCATTTTAAACCAACTTCAAAAATTATATTTAAAAGTAGTATTGATGATGTTCGGAGAGTAAAATTGTATTTTGCAATTTCTAGCTGCAGCTTTGAAGTAGGTTCGATTTTTTTTTTTTTTTTTTCCAAAATTTTTTTGTATGTTTGCAAACTTTCGGCCGGGACATCTGACTCTTGTGCGTCAATTTCTGATTCAAACAACCTTTCTTTGAAATTTGAACATTTAGGAATATGTTATTAGAGCCTGCTGGGAAATTTCGACCCTATATAAATTCTCATCTTATATGCGAATTTGCTTTGAACAAGCTTTATCGCAGAGATCTTTTTACGTAAGTAATGTACAAAAAAGGATTGTTCAATTTGATTATTTTAATGTTTCGTAATTAAAAAAATAGTATTTAAAGTCAGTGCGAATTGGACAAATGTACCCCCCCCCCCCACATTATGAATGAAATAAACTATCTTCTGAAACTTATTTATTGCAGACATCAGCTCCAGAACCACCTTTGTTATTTTCTCAAATCATACGCCCCCCCCTCCCCCGCTCCACATTATGAATGAAATAAATTATCTTCTAAAACTTATTCCTCGCAGACATCAGCTCCAGAACCGCCTTTGGCGATATTCAAATCATACCCTCCCCCCCCCCCTCCCTCAAAAAAAAAAAAATAGGGCGAAAAACTAAAATAACGGTGTTTTTTATTCGATAAAATAATGTAAAACGAAACACTCAGTCCAAAAAAACATCGACGCCAAAAAAAAAAAAAAAAAAAAAGAAATGACTCCAATATTGCAGTCCTAACGAAAGTAAAGGGGTACATACCCATTTCTCGGTGGGGTCCACGTTTACCATTCGCGTGCGAAACCGTTCCGGGGTTAAGGTCTTCCCTTTGTGATCTCTTCCTCTTCGATCGTGAACTGCGAAGAGACAAGAGATCTTCCGCATCTTGTCCGGTGAGAACGGAGAGCGCGACCCGAATACTGATGACAGCCGCGACTGCTCTCTCTCTCTCTCTCTCTCGCTAAAGCGTAATGAGAGTGGACACAATCAACAGAAATCCAGCAAGTCGTGGGAACCGATGAGATCGTTCCTGAAATTTAACTCGTCTGCCTGCGCGATTCCGATTGCAACAGCGTTCGATCATAAATCAAGATAATTTGTCTACTGATCCCAAATGGACGAAGCCAACTCGAAAATATAATTTTCTAATGTGTTTACACACACATAGTAGAACTCGTTTATAAAGTCAACGTTTTTTGCGACACATCGAATTTACAAGGATGCCTATTAGGGTGGAGCTTATTTTTGAAATATGAACATATGATTTTCTCACCTTCTAATTTGGTTACTTTTTATCTAAAAAAAAAAAATCCATGTAAAATTTTAGCATTATCTCATAATATTAAGAGGTAGCTCAATGACGCAAAGGTTGGTAATGCACATGATTCTTGATACAACTGACATTGAACAAGTGTAAATATAATTTAATATTAAAAACTTTTATTACTAAACGAAAAATTATCAAATAAGCATTATGCTACGGTATGATTAAAGTGAAAAAACAACGTAAGCAAAGGACAAATTAGAGTCATTATACATATGGGGAAGGTAGCGGGTAGGTAGCCCAAAGCGGGTAGGCCTTCGTATGCCCCCCTTATGATGTGTAAGCGGCGATGCATACGTATGTCTTGTTTACATGAACACCCCTCAGTTTTTATCAGTCCCAGCGATGCAGCAGTGAAGCGGCATAGTGCGACCAGGCATAAAATTAAAAAATGATATATTTCTAAAAAAGAAAAGAAGTTTTGTAACTTGTGATCAGTCGAAAACCAACTTTTTTTTTTTTTGCTTGTCAATAATATTACGTTATTTTGACACCATCCACCTACAAAACGATGATTCACAATACTACTGAAAAAGGTAAAACATTCCGTTCCACGTGTTTTCTCTGGGGTAAATTACAGACTTCAGACAGTTTGTGGTGTAATGTAATTTCAGAGGAATGGAAAAGAAAGTTTCCCACAAGCGTGGTGAAAAATTACGGTCATTCACTAAGCTTCAAAGCAAGTTATAAGTCACGGCATTTGTTTGTTTTACCTTTTTCATCCGCCATTAGACAGTGGCCGCAGTGCCCCTATAGTTTATTGGAGTTGCGAATTACTTCCGCCGTTATTAAGTTAGAGCACCGAAACAAATTGTTTAGAACTCGGAAAATTCTACCCTTTTTACCCCGCATCCCCCACCTCTTTTCAACGATATATAATATTAATATGTGCAAGTCATTTTTTACTCCCATATTCGGGAATTTATGTGAAATTTGGGCACACACAAAAATCCGCCCTCTCTCTTTATAATATTAGTATGGATTCAGCCATTTCGGAATCAGCATCACAAAATTTACTAATGAATTGTAGTGTTTATCAGAAGGATTTGTTTGTTTAGCTTTGTTTAATAGTTCTGTCAATATATCAACTAAAAGACAGACGGTGAAGGTGAATGCAATGGAAAATAAAAAAAATGAAATTCCTGCTAAAAGGGGAAAATCAATGTTGATTTTTATTTAATTAAGAATAGGAACTTGGAAAATTTCATTGCAAACATTCGAGAAAAAATAATCATGGCTTTTAAACTCCACCCTAGTGCCCATCTTCCCCAACACTGTTATAACCAGGGGTTCCAGACAAGTGAAAATATTCCCTCTAAGGTGAAAGCGTAGTGCCTGAAGGTGCAATGCAGGCCAGAAAATAGAGCAGAGGAGCCGAAACAGCATGCAATCGCAAAAAGACTCATTGCGAATGCGCTTTTGCCTTAGACATACATTCAACCACCTCAATATGGCGGACAAATGATGATTGCGTTTGTGTGTCTTTCACATTGAATGAAGTACACTATTGGATTAAAACACAACTTTTCTAGGATTAATTATCCGAAATTACAAGTAAGTACAGCTTTTGATCACTTTGTAGCTTTTAGGGCTTCCAAACGTAGTTAAGTGTTTAAAAGTGCATTTATTGCTTTTCAGTTACCGTTATTGTCTTTTAATTTCAGATTACCGTTACTATCGTGAAATTTCCTTCATTCAAAACGCTACTAAAAATATCTGTCATTATTTTCTTGAGTACTCGATAAGCAGCTTTTATTAATTACCAAAAAAAAAAAAACCTGCTATAAGATTATCAATAATCAACAAGTGAGAATCTTAATAAAAATGGTTCTTGTGCTTCGTAGATTGTAACAGAAAGCTAGCGATAAAAAAAAAATCTCTCTCAGTCTAGCTCTCTCTCTTTTTTTTTTTTTTCCTTTTTCATTCAATTGTTAGAATCATTTCCTGTTAGCGGTTAATGTCTCGATAGCGTTAGAAATTTCTTTTGGTTTTTTAACTGTCGAAAAACTTTATGTGCATTTTATTTTGTTATTCTTGATTAACGTTTATGTAACGATTTTGTTTTTCTGTAACTAATATCCCTGAATATTTTTGGCTCTTCATGTAAATAATCCATAAGTACAGCTATGCTTCATTTTCGGAATGCGTCATGTTTTAGTAAATGTATAATTTCTCACATTATTTAAATAATTACTCGTTTTTAAATTATAACGATTTGTGACAAATCTTTGATACCAAGTAAAGGGGTAGATATTTATTGTTTTATTAATTCTTAACATTACTTTTTGTAAAAAAAAAAACTCAGCAGAACTCTGAATTTTTCAAATGTTTTTAACGGCCCCAAAGTTATTATTAATATTATTTAATTTATGAATTTTAAAAAAAACGATAAAGATTTTACTGGTCCGCAAAGTTTTTCATTTGCTTTTACCGCGCCCGTGGGTCAAAAGAGGTTGAGAAACACTGAGTAAGAGCAATGAGCACTTCTTAACTATATTAAAAACTCTGAAATATGATCAAATGCTGTAATTACATGTTTTAACCATTTCCAGTACCAAGTTCAATGTGAAAAATGTCCAAAACGTAGAATATCATAAATCAAAACAAAACTTAAAAAAAGAAAAAAAAGAAAAAAAAACACAACTGTATTCAAAAACGCACACAATACGGGGGAGGGGGAGGATTAAGGGTGCCATTTCGCTCTTCGAAGGTTCCTTTTTTTCACTCCGGCTGTCTATTTTTTAAAAGGTGCCTGTTTTTCACCCTATTTAGAGGTGCGATTTCGGCTTCGTATTGGGTGCCGCTGGTGAACAAGTGTTTCTCCTCTGAAAGTTGCCGAATGCATCCTGTAGTGTTAACAGTGAAGAGCAATGGCGCAACTCCCTTTTGGGCACCCCCAAGAACGAGACCCCCCAAAAGAGACTCTAAGACCATCTAGAACACCCCATTTCGAAAATACATTTATCTAATCTTTACTAATAATAAAGCTGAGAGTCTGTGTTTCTGGATATTTGGATGTCTGTTACGCGCATAGTGCCTAGACTCTAGACCGTTCGACCGATTTTCATGAAATTTGGCACAGAATTAGTTCGTAGCGTAGGTGTGAGCACCTCAAAGCGGTTTTTCGAAAATTCGATTTTGTTCTTTTTCTATTCCAATTTTAAGAACGTTTTACCGAGCAAATTATCATAGCGTGGAGTGGACGAGCAAATTATCATGACGTGGACGAACAAATTACCGTAACATAGACGAGCAAACTACCATAATCGACCATGGGCGAGCAAATGATCACAGCAAATTGGCGAGAAATTGACATGGGCGGATTTATGGGGGGGGGCAGAGGGGGCAATGCCCCCCCCCCAGTTTTGGGAGGTATTAATGTAATAACAACACATCTTCCAAATTTAAAAAAAAATCATTATTTTTTTTCTTTTTTGAATAGTTCAGAAGGGCATAGGTGAATTTATAGGGGGGGGGGGGCATGGGGGGAAATTCCCCCCAGTTTCGAGAGAACTTTATATAGTAACAACACAGCTTCCAAAATCTTAAAACAAAAAAATCATTATTATTTTCTTTTTTGAATTGTTCAATGAAAATGAAGAGAATAGCGAATGTCCTTTTCTGATGGGAGGAAAAAAAAAACATTAAATACAAATAGCACAGCTGTCACTGGGGTGCTGAAAATGTGTCTAAATTCACTATTTTGGACCCGAAAACCAAAAGGCAAGTATGTAAATGAAAATATAGGCTAAACGAGCTATGCATTCAGCTGCAACACTTATAATAATTGACGATTATTTTTACAAATTAGAACCGAAAACAAAGGGAACCCCCTCCCCCATTTGCGCTAACAGAACAATCTACTCGTAATGATTTGTTTTCTTTCTTTTCAGAATGTTTATTTTCAATTTGTGTGATTTCAAAAACTAGATATTTTGTGTTGTTACAGACAAAAGATTTTGAAGAACTTCCTGGATTCACACGTTCAGGTTGGTAAAATTGTCAAAATCCTTTAACTGTAAAAACTGACGAATTTTCATAAAAATTACAAAAATCTGCAGGTAAGAGTGAATTACATACACTGCCGGATTTGCCTATAAGATAAACAAGCTGTAGCTTAGGGCCACTGCTTTGAAGTGGGCCCGTAACTCGCAAAAAAATGCATGATTCGTTCCTTAAAAAATTGAAAACGCTTGAAAAAACTAATTTCATTTTCAAGTGCTTGAAATCTTTGAATAATTTGAAACGTGTGGCTACAAACCTCAAATTTTAAAATTTCTAACAAATGGTAGAGGGAGGAATACCAAAATATGTCGAACTCAGCTCCTCGCTACATCCTGCATCAAATTTGTAAAAATCATGGTTCTTACGTTTGTAACATATTACTTGAATAAATTTTTGTGACTCGCATGTTTCATATCTTGCTATTTATTTAATCCCGAATGCAGCATTTTCGAAATTCTTTTACATTGATTGCTTCTATCTTGCTTCTACTGCATATTGTTAATGTGTTTACCCCGGGGGAAAAAAATGATACACTACCTCTATTCCTTTTCATTTTCTGCACTGCTTATAATTAAAAAAAGGTTGTTGTAATGATAATTCTACAGTTTATCTTTTCATTTGAACTTAAATAGCTGTTTTTTTTTTATAAAGTTTGAACAATACTGTACAACTGTATAATCCAGTACATAATTTCAGAGACTGGAAAGTGCAAATGAGGTGCCTTAAATTATTAAATGTTCTAAAACCCTTGAAAAGAATTGGCGCAGTATGGCCTACTAGGGCTCTTGTGCCAAAACACCCAATCTAACCAACCAAACCTTGAAAATAATTAGACTAGTCTTTGAAACTCCTAAGCAAAGTGTGCTTCAATTTCATTTCTTATCAAGTGTATAAATTACGAATTGTTCAAATAAGTAGTATGTTACTCTCATGTTACCTATTTTCTAAACTTGTACACCATTTCTTTTAAAGTATTAATTTACATCACAAAGCACATTTAAATCATAAAACTTTTTTTTTTAAATATTTGTCTATTTTTTCCCCGAGAGATTTTGTCTAGCCAATTAACCCTTATATGACTACAAAATGCAGAATTTTATATCCATTTTAAAAAATTTCCTGGGGGAGAAACCCCCAGACCCCTTAAAATTGAAGATATTTTATATCCCACTTAAAAAGGAAGCTCTGCGTCACTCCCTTGATATTAGTCACCCCTCTTAATGTCAATTCAAAAAGAACAGCATAAAAACACATTAATGAAAACGATGCACAACAAAAAGTAAAGCATGGCCTAATGCATCACAGGAAAACAGACCAACACATGAGGGGGGGGGGCAATTAAAACTGTTGTTCAAAAAAAATCCTCCCCCCCCCCAGGAACTTAGTCCTAAATTCGCCTATAGAAATTGATCATCCATTATTTGTAAATATACAGGCGAACCAAATGACCTTCTACTTTTCTACTGCGGGCAAAGCCGTGCAGGTACCGCTAGTGTGAGCATAAAGTCGAACTCGTTTATACCCTTTTTAACGCCCAACTGGTTATAACGTCAATAAATCGCTTGTGCCAGCCGATTCATATTTGTGGTATGACAAGACTTGGATATTATATATGTCAAAGTCGCCGAACGGGAATACTTTAAATCAACATTGATATTTTGCATATTAAAAGGTTACTAACACTTTTACTGACATGAAAATAACATTTCTAGCTACGATTATAAAAAGTTTAAACTCCTTTGAAATATTTATTAAAATCATTTGACACACAATTAATAGAATTGCCTAATGGAGTAATTAAAGCCCTATAGAAGTTGCAAATTATCATTCCGATTGTTTGCATGGTTTTCTGGACTCTCAACACAGAAAATTCGATTAAAATAACTTATCCCTCACGGTAGCCACCCTGTCCTTATATCCCCTTCCTCTCCCCTCCTAAGTCGCCCTCTTATAGTGCCTCGTCCAATATGCGATGTAAAATCAGATCCCCAAGCTGATTGTTTTCTGTTTCGTTCAACCCACTGTTTCGAGTTCAAATGCGGGGAGAGGGCTCTTCATTGATTATGCACAGGTGTCCGCTTCCCATGCGGTTCTCCCGCCGAGCCGCCACCCTTCGCAGAGTAGGATTCGTCAAAAAGGTTGGACGAACGCGCGAGCGGTAAATACGAAAAGACTGCAAAACGGAAAACAATTTGAAATAGACACAGGGACGCCCCGATGGAAAGTCACTGTGACCTTCAAAAAATTTCCTTACTCGGCAAATTTTGTTTGACGATTCAGCAAAATTATCACAATTCGGCAAAATTTAGAGTTCTATTCGGCAAAATTTGGAGTTCTGTTCGACAAAATTATCATAATTCTGTGAAATTCCAGTTATGGCATTAGAACCAGTCAGACACGCTATTGGACACGCTGTTATGCTGTCTTTGATTACTGTACGAGTTTCATCCAAATTGTACGAGAAGGAAATTGCTTCAGTTCATCTAAAATCAGCGCGATTCTAGATGAACATGTTGTATAGTCTCTTTCTTGATAATTTACTTATTTTCGGTCCTTGATTGATGTACAAGCAGGGCCAGCTCCAGCCGTTCTGCCGCCCTAGGCGATATTGACAAGTGCCGCCCCCCCCCCCAGAATAATAATGATAATAATAATAACATAACATAATAATACATCAAAAAACTAAAAGTAATAAAGTGCTTAAAATTAAAGTGAATTTCTAGTTCAATTCCAAACTAAGTTTTGCATATCCAAGCACCAGTACACACTTTAAATTATCTTTTTTAGCATTAAAGTAGTGCATTTTTTGGCACCGAAACATATTGATGCTTTCAAAAGACTTTTTAATCACGCAATTTGCCGTCTCTAAAATTAAGTTGTATTTCTAGTTAAATTCCGAACTATGTTTTGCATATCCATCCACACACTGGTACATTCATTTTTTTCCCCCAGCATTGAAGCAGTTTATGGTGCTGAAACAAATATTCATACTTTTTTTTTTTTTTTTTTAATGCTCCAACTTTGACATTTGCCGTCCCTAAAATCTGCGGCCGCCTAGGTCACCTGCCCCAGGAGCCGGGCATGTGTACGAGCCCCCGTCGGGTATGTCTCCGGATTTCCAAATGGAGTTGTTTCCTTGAGTCAAATGTATTTTACTTTAAGTCACTGAAATTGATAGAATAAACAAAACAAACAAAAAAAAAAAAAAAAACATGGAGCGAGAAAAACTTTTTTTTTTCCAGCGCCTAATTTTAATTACTTTTTTAAACTGTCTAATTTTGAAAGTAAGGCGTGGTCTTTATGACGTCCCCAATGATGTACTTTGGCGCATCTTGTCTACCGCGTTTCCACGTTATGATAATAAAGAATTAAATATTGTGCTCTACGCTTGCTATCAACCCTATCGTTGCCAGTACACGTGAGTAAAGATGCAAATTAAATATTGCGCTCTGCTAATGACATCAGTGAATGGCATTTCATCATTTGTGATATGTGAAACGACCCCATTGTAACGGCCATGGAATGATTTTTCCCCCCACATCTTACATTGAAGTAACTTAAAGCAATCACACTAACAGTGAATGCGTTTTTTAAATGACATTAAAAAAATAATATTGATAATATCTATTTATTTTGAATTTCTTACTTGTAACTAGCTGCCTCGATCGGTCAGATGTTTCGCCGAATTTCACAATTCACTTTTTATGACATTTAACTATTTTCAGGGGTGTCCACCGAAAGAAGGAGTTTGGACTTCGCCATTGAAATTTTTAGAGGGAAATATTAAATGGTTTTGTATTTTTTTAGGTCTTGTTCTTGAGAAGTGCTCCGCAGCATTTAAAGAAGTGCGCCATCACTCTTTGGGGGATGGATTGAACACTCCTGCCTTTTTGTGCTGGAAATGCCTCCATTAGTGGCTGCTTAAATGAATTTGGTGGCGGTATCAAAATTATTTCAATCTATATTTATATCTCTGCACCTCTATTTATTTATATTTAATCCATCTCTGTACCTATCTATCTCTACATTTATTTATCTAGGTACCTATTTTAGCAATCTACTAGCAGTACCCGCACAGCGATGCCTGTGCTAAAAATTTAAAAAAAAATCCGTTGAATTAACGAAAAACAAATTAAAATCATCATCTAAATTACATTTGCAGTTGCTTTCAAATGTAAAAAACTCCATATTCATTGCCAAATTCGCCAAGCGACCTTCTAATTCAAAAGAAAATCAATTAACATATGCACAATGCATCTTCTTTTCTTTACTAATAATAAAGCTGAAAGTCTGTCAGGATCTCTGTCTGTCCGTATCTCTGTCAGGATCTCTGTGACGCGCATAGCGCCTAGACCGTTCGGCCGATTTTCATGAAATTCGGCACAAAGTTAGTTTGTAGCATGGGGGTGTGCACCTCGAAGCGATTTTTCGAAAATTCGATGTGGTTCTTTTTCTATTCCAATTTTAAGAACAAAATTCTCATAAGATGGACGAGTAAATTACGAAATTATCATTACGTGAAACCGTAACCAAGCCAATTGGCGAGAAAATTCACCATACATTATATGTAAATGTACAGGCGAACCAAAAGACCTTTTAATTTTCTATTTCGGGCAAAGCCGTGCGGGAACCACTAGTTTCAAATAAAGTAATAGCAGTAAAATATTCATAAGCAACAAAGGCAACTTCCACCAAAATGTTTAAAAAGAAAGTAATTCAAAAATTGTCTGGAAAATGGACCTAGTGTTATAGTTGAAAATTGTCTGGAAAGTGGATCTAGTGTTATAGCTATTTCTCGAAAGAAGCCTTGAAAAAAATTTTGAAAAACAAAAATAGAACCGACTTCAAAAGTGCTCTAAAAAGTGAAAAATAATTTTATTCTTTAAACACCATCGATAATATTTTTAAACATAATTTTTGAAGTTGGCGCAAAAACAAAAAGTAAAATCCAGTGTAACCATATGCTTCGTTCATATTTTTTTTTTTTTTTTTTTCAGAAAACATCCAAAGTTAGGAACGAAACATTTATCTCGTTACTAAAATATGCTGTTATCAATGCATAATGTATAAGGTAGAGAAGAAACTGGGCTTGTTTAAATTTATAGTTGTAGCTGAGTTATGGTTGTGAATGATTTTGTTTATCTTTTTTGCGCCAACTTCAAAAATTATGTTTAAAAATATTATCAATGGTGTTTAAAGAATAAAATTATTTTTGACTTTTTAGAGCACTTTTGAAGTCGGTTCAATTTTTGTTTTTCAAAATTTTTTATTTTATTCTTTTTAGTGTAAATATTTCAGAAATAGTAAGAGTTACCATCACAAAACTTCACCTTATTCTTTCATAAAAATGCTCCATACTAAAAAAATTATTAACATGCCTTAAAACTTTAAGCGATTGCCGCTAAAAAATTACCCTTGTTCCTCTGTGGAATTCATCAGTGTGTTAATTTAATTATAACCATTTAAATATTACGTTTTCCCCTAACTAATGTACATTTCACAGCATACAAGTTGCTTGTGATGCAACCCTGCATCTCCTTACTTAGTCCAGATCATCTGTTATTGGCATAGTTGATAACAATAAAAACACTAAACTATAGTTGAGGCAAACTTAACCTGGTAGCATTGTGAAGGCATAAGCAGATCTTAGTGAGAATATTATCTCGCTTCGAGATTAGGTTTACCCCGACTATAAAGCAATAACACTGAAGAAACTTGATGCTTGCTTCAGAGAAGCCTTCATTCAAAATTATCATTACAATCACTATTAATGTTACTATTGTGTGGCACCAAAACTTTATAACAATGGGTTTTATATTTAATCATTTAATACGGAAATTACATGAAATTTACTGTTTTTTTCCCATAACTTTTTTTTCTATTGAACAAATATGGTCAAACAAAGTAATGGGACCTAAGTTGCGCCATCCCCTATCCATTAAAAAAAATCATCAAAATCGGTTCACTAGGTGAGACGCTGTGAGTGGACAAACACAAAAAAAAAAACATACATACGGTATGAACTGATTACCGCCTCCTTTTTGAAGTCGGTTAAAAATTGGCTCAATTAGAATCGCTTATATCTCCGGTTCTAATTAATTGAGTAAAATGGAACAATTATCATCATGTTGGGTAAGGAAAACCCTTTCCAAAGATACATAATGTTTGAGGGTGGAGGGAATTTTTACCCCTTGATTAGCTGAAATTTAGCTTAATTAGTTAATTAGAAAAAAACTAATTCGAAATTTAGAATTTTGGCTTCGATGTGCACGGGCTCGGGGTACGTTCGAATTTTTGTGCCAAGTTTCAGGGCTGTAGGTGCTATGGGGTCTTCTGGCCATCGGGTACAAACAAAGAAACACCGTCACGTTTATATATATAGATTTATCTATATAAAACTACCTATTTTTCAGTTAGCGGGTGTTAAAAAACAAATTGCTGTATTCATGGATTTGTGAGCGACATTTGAAGTAATTCGCTTTTTCTTCTGATTCAGCTTGAAATAATAACCGAGCAAAGGGAGAGAAAAAATTATTTTTGACAATATGTGGAATTAGCTGGTTTACAGTTTCGAAACCATCGATATGTTCTTCTTAGGGTGGAAAGGTTCTCCGGAAAAAAAAAAATTAGATGTAAGGGTTCTGTGTTCTTTGATGAATCGACCGAGTTTTGAGACGGCACTGTAAACTGATGCCGATGATTATTAGAAGAATCGACGCAAACCAGCGAGCGAAGTGTTGAGATGAGATACTCGCGGGAGTTCCAGGGGGCGCTGCACTCTACAGTGGTCCAGCGTGAGAACTCAACCAGGAATGTTCCCACGGTCTGACGAGACCCCCGGATGGAATTGAGATGAGCAATAGAAGGAGAAAGAGAGAGAGAGAGTGAAAAAGAAGAAAAAAACCTCGCGCGAGTTATAAAGTGGTTTTCTCACGATTTGTTGTTTTTTCTTTGTTAAATATGATCTGTGATACCGAATTCCGACACAATTAGCGTTTCAGCTCGCATGAGATATTGATAATTTCTTGTTAAAAAACAAAGTTGAAATACGATATATTATGCATTAAAAATTATACGAACAAGAATTCATGCAAATCCTTTGGTTGTGTAACAGTTTAGTTTGCGCGTAAACAACTTGTTTTTAGATTCAAGCCTGATTCTCATGCAGTAAAAACTGCTTCTTGTTTCTGAAAAATGGTTTACAATTTTTGAATTCAACATTTGCAGTCTCGCCACAGCCACGCCTCACGCCGGATACCCCTCTGAAAGATCGGATAATTGGATCGACAACTTCAGGCATGCTTCCTACCAGATGAAAATGATTGAGACACATATTAGCCCGGACAAAATAGACCAAAAAAAAGCGAAAGTTCGGAAAAATTCCCATAAAGCTGAAAATTTGTACAGACCTTAAGAACATCATTATACATGAAATATCAAAAGTCCTCATCGATCCGAGTGGAGCTAAAAATTTTATGCAAGGTCAAAGGTCAAAAAATCAATTTTTCATATATTTCTCTTAAACAATAATTGTTAGCGAAAAAATGGAAGTTCGAAAGTTTGAAAGGTATGCAATAGTATACAAACAAGTGGGGATTCCGAGGATGGGTCATGGGGGTCATACCTTCCACCCTAAAGCTACTAAATATAGGTTAAAATGGCATTGGAGACATATTAAAAAAAATTCCCTTAGACCCCTTATTTGTACCCCTATTTGGTACTTTGACTATGAAATTAACACAAATATAGTTAAGGACAACACTAAAGTGAAGTGTCAGAAGTCCCCATCGATCCCGGTGGAGCTAAAAATTTTATTCAAGGTCAAAGGTCAAAAACCGATTTTTCGCAACTATCTCTTAAACGGTAAGTGTTATTGTAAAAGTAGGGGATACAAAGATTGAAAATTAATAGATAATTAATAAATAATTAATAGATAATTATGCACAAACGGGAGGGGATTCAGTGGATGGGTCAAGGGGTCATTCCCCCCTCTCCCTAAAGCGATAAAATAGTCTAAAACTGCAGTTCAGGGACTCAATTTTCTAAAAATTCACCCTAAAATCCCAATTTTTGTCCACATATTGCACTTTGACTATGAAATTACCATAGAAATAATTAGAGACATCATTATAAACGAAATTTCAAACGTTCCCAACGAATCCCAGTGGAGCTAAACGTTTTATTCAAGGTCGAAGCTCAGAAAAACAATTTTTCACAAATATCTCTTAAACGGTAAGTGTCTTAAAATAGAGGATACAAAGTTTGAAAACTATGCATTTATGTACATACAAGCGGAGATTTAGAGGCTGTGCCTTGGTGGTCTTACCTCCCAGCCCTCCCCCCCCTTAAGCGACAAAATTAAAGCTGCATTTTGATGACATATTTCGTTGACCTTAAACCCCCTATTTGTGCCGTAAAATTACTTTGATCCCTTTCTGATAACTAGTACTTCCAAAACCAGAAGCTGGATCTGCCCTAGGTGTTAAAAAGCCCAATACTTGTGCCTCCCCAATAAATGATAACATTCATAAGGTATCGCAGTTTTTGAAACTTGGAAATAGTACTGAAGCTCCTTTTCTTTCCTTCGAGTGACCTCGAGAAACTACACTTGACCGCTACGCCTATCCCTTCTTACGATTCACACGCCCCCTTCAAATTGAAAAGATCAAATTACATTCAGGGGAGAGTGGATGCGCTTAGATTCCTTTGTATGAGCAAAGTCAGTCGCACAAATGCTCCTATTAACAGGGAGTGATTCTTTGTTGTGAAAAGTCGGGTTTATTGATACTATTTTTGATATGAATACGTACCCTTAACAAATAATTCTTCAAAGATGCCGCAAGATTGCTTCATTTGCAATAAATATTTGACTGACGGTGAAATTGTTACTGTTGAACGCGGACTAAAATCTTTAATTGATTCATGTAGTGCAAGGAACGATGGGTTTGTTGAATACTTGAAAGACATCGGTGGATCAGTTCATGTAGTGTCGCAAAATGTACACCCGAAAGTGGGCATTGCGGCAGCTAAAAGACAACAAGAGACAGAGGCCAGTACATCTCTGAGTAGTCCACCTCGTACTAGAGTCCTATTAGGTGAGACAACATTTTGTTTTAAAAACTGTTGCTTATTTTGTGGTGATGAAGCAAATGAAGAGACTGAAAAGAAAAAACAGCAGAATATACGGCGTAGAATTTGTCAAGTTGCTACTCTTTCCTTTAAAGATAATATTCTAAAGATTGCACATAATCGTTCAGATGACGTAGCAAAAATTGTTATTGCACGCATACAATATGAATACGATTTAGTTGCTGCTGAAGCGGAGTAACATTCTAATTGCTACACTTCATTTCTAAAGCGTTCTGTAGGTCTTAAAGCAGGTCGTCCTAAAAATCCCGCTGTTACTATGGCGATGATTATATTGAAAATAATGATGATTGTCAGTTTTCACTGTAAGAACTAAAAAATATTTGTAAAACTGAAATCCCAGATGATAAAACAATCAAAAATAGATTAAAGTTAAGGTATGGCAATAAAATGATTATAACCGAGAAACGTGGAAGTTTAGCAATGATTTGTTTACACTCAGCACGATACTATACTGAACAAAGCTTGGTACGAAAATAAAAAAAAAACAGCAAAAGAGGAAAGATTTAGGGTACTAAAGACTGCGGCAGAAATTATTCAAGAAGATATTCAATCTGTCGTGTGCGACACTAACAATTATCCCCCGCCATGTCAAATGTTTGAAAATATTGTTACAAATCTTGTAAATAGTAATTATTGTAGGAACGTAACCTGTAAATAGTTTCCCGTAATGAATATACAACCCCTTAACATATGGCTAAAGTATACAACCCCTATTCTTTTTATTTTCATTGATAAAGTTTGATAACGGTCTACGCATTTCTCGAAGCTGAAAGAATGTTGTAGAAAATTCTTGGATGTTTATAAAAGCCGTTAGCGATGGATAAACGGGGAGTTTCGATTCAGATTTCGAACTGAGTGTGTGTATTAGCTCTGTTTATAGCGAGGCATTTCGCTGTGTTGTTTTCGTATTTGGAAGTAAATACGTGTGTAAACGTTGAGTTTACGGTGTTGTGTGATAATTGCTTAATTGCTGATGAATAATTTAGCAGTTGTTGAAGATCTTTCCTGTACATAGTGTAAATAAATTTCCTGTGTTTTATCAAGAACTGTGTCTTCATTTCAAGAAAGTGGAAGTCGCACCGAATCCGTTACAAATTGGCGCCCAACGTGGGGCTACTTCAGGACTTTCTTGCAGTAAGTGTGACTTTGGACTTTTTTTTTTTCATAAAGACTTTTTAAATTTGGACTTTATTTTTATGGTGATTACTCGCGCAATGGATGAACAATTAAAACAACTGCTTGATGCAATCAATGCCGTGAAAAGTGACTTGACCGAAAGTTTGGCGGCTAATCAAGAACAATTAAAAAATGATATGGCGACTAACCAAGAACAGTTAAATAGTGATTTAACTGCTAAAATTACTACAAGTCAAGATGAAATAAAAGGGGACCTAACGTCGATGAAAACCATGATGGAGAATCAACTAACCGCAATGGGAGATAAAGTTGAGGCTCTGGAAGAAAAATTTGATACTGTGGAAGAGCGTATCGCCAATGTGGAAAATAAGTTGGAAGAAGAAGACAAGAAATTTACTCTACTTAAAGAAGAGATCTTTAAGGACGTGGAAAGGAGATTGGCGACCGCGGAAAGCAGCTCTGTACAGTTTGGCGCTCCCACATCGGTTGCTCGACCGTCCATTAAACTTGCCACCTTTGATGGGAAAACTTCGTGGCAGGTTTACAAAACTCAGTTCATGATAGTGGCGGAAGCGAACGGATGGGACTCTGCTACCAAGGCCTGTCATCTTGCAGCATCCCTGAGAGGTGACGCAGCGAACATTCTCCAGACCCTTCCGGACAGCCAGCGCCTGGATTTCGCCGCCCTCACAGCTGCGTTGGAGCTTCGCTTCGGTGAGAAGTGCCAGAAAGATTTCAGCCGACTCCAGTTGAAGTCCCGTTTCCAGAAAACCGGGGAAACCCTGCAAGAGCTAGCAGCGGACGTCGAGAGACTGTCTCATCTTGCTTTTTGCGACTGTCCTGCGGATGTTCGGGACAACCTGGCACTCAACTACTTCATCGACGGAGTTCGGAATCCTGAGATCCAGAAGGCCCTCCGGATGGCGAATGTAAACGACTTGAAATCCGCTTTGATGTATGCGATGAGATACGAGGCCGCCCAAGAAGCAACCCGTGTGGATCGCCATTTAATCCGGACTCAAGCTGATGAGTCTGATTCCAGGTCGTCCCACCTCGCTGAACTTGAGAGACAACTCGGTGACTTGACAAGACATTTGAGCAGCATAACAGCCCAAAAGAAACAAGAGCAGAAGTGCTGGAAATGCGGTAGTGAAGGACACCTGCGAAGGAGTTGTCCGGCTCGCCAAGCTACGCGAGGGAAGGAAATCACCACCACTAAAGCTCTGCAGATTTCCTCTTCTAGTAGTGGCAGTGATGGACTTTCCATTTACGCACATGTAAATGGGAACCCCTGCAGACTGATTGTTGACACTGGAGCCAATGTGACAATCATTAGGACAGATGTGGCTCGTGAATTTGGATTGAAACTGCTGTGGACCTCGCCACGCGTAAGTCTCCAGACTGTGACAGGTGACAAAATTGAGATTGACGGTAAAGTGGACTTGGAAATAGTGTTTGGGAATGCCACCTACCATCATACGGCATTCGTCGCTAATATCACGGACCCCTTCATTCTCGGATTGGACTTTTTGAAGAAATATGACTTCACTCTCGACTTCAAGACTAATGAGCTGCACTCGATGAGAGAAGACATAGCCGTTTTCCCTGCAGAAAGTGATGTAAAATCCGCTCATCAAATAATAGCCCAAACAGATATATCGATTCCCTCAAGGTCAGAATCATTAATACCTGGCTCCCTTGCAGAAAGCAATAGTTTTCGATTTGGACTCATTGAATACCCTAACCTAAGCAATAGCCTAAAAGGAGTGCTGGTGGCATCTACGCTTGTGGACCTTTCTAAGGATGTCATTCCTGTAAGAGTCGCCAACGTGAGTGAAAGGCCAAGGAATATTCGGAAAGGTGAAGTGTTAGCAACTTGTACTCCAGTAAACTGCATCATTAGAAGAATCAATTCCCCTGAGACTGTGTCTTCTGAGTCCTTGACATCGAAGTTAATTGGGAGTGCACCCTTATCGAAGGATCAAAGAACTGCTGCGGAACAATTGGTGGACGACTTCAAGCATCTGTTTTCATCTACATCGGAGGATGTGGGCCGGACGAATTTAACGCAGCATAGGATCTACACTGGAGAACACCCCCCTATTAAACAGCATCCAAGACGACTACCGTTCGCCAAGAAGGAAGAGGTCGAGACCCTCCTGAAAGAGATGAAGGAGAATGATGTAATCGAACCCTCATCCAGTCCTTGGGCCTCTCCCATCGTCTTGGTCCGAAAGAAAGATGGCTCCACCAGATTTTGTGTCGATTACCGACGGCTGAATGAAATCACCAAGAAAGACAGCTACCCTCTTCCACGGATAGACGACACCTTGGACACTCTTTCCGGACACAAGTGGTTTTCGACCCTGGACTTGAAGAGCGGCTACTGGCAGGTTGAGATACACCCTGAGGACCGTGAGAAGACAGCGTTTACAACTGGACAAGGCTTATGGCAGTTTAAAGTGATGCCCTTCGGCCTCTGCAATGCACCAGCTACTTTCGAGCGTCTTATGGAGACAGTGTTAAGAGGACTTTCCTACGAATCCTGTCTGGTCTACTTAGACGATATCATCATCGTGGGACGCAGTTTCGAAGAACATCTGGCAAATCTTAGGAAGGTGCTGCAAAAGCTTAAGGAAGCCAATTTGAAGTTAAGCCCGTCCAAATGTAATTTGTTCCGCCGGGAAGTGAACTACCTTGGTCACATCATCTCTTCTGAAGGTGTACAAACCGATCCAGAAAAGGTATCTGCGGTCAGGAGTTGGAGTCGTCCCGAAAACATCCATCAGCTGCGAAGTTTCCTGGGGCTCTGCACGTACTACAGGAAGTTTGTAAAGGGTTTTTCCAACATTGCACGACCTTTGCATAAGCTGACGGAGAGCAAGCAAAAGTTTGAATGGTCCAAAGAATGCGAAGATGCATTTCTACGACTGAAGGAGGCTTTAACATCAACGCCTATCCTCGCCTATCCTCAGCCTGAAAAATCCTTCATCCTGGACACTGATGCGAGCAACGAGGGAATTGGAGCTGTTTTATCCCAAGAAATTGACGGAAATGAACATGTCATCGCTTACTGGAGCAAATGCTTATCAAAGTCGGAGCGAAATTACTGCGTCACCAGAAAGGAGTTACTGGCCATAGTGAAAGCTGTAGAACACTTCCATCATTACCTCTACGGCCGAAAATTTCTGCTTCGGACAGATCATGCCTCGTTAACTTGGCTTTTGAACTTCAAGAATCCAGAAGGCCAGATAGCCAGATGGATACAGCGGCTCCAGGAATATGACATGGAGATCAAGCATCGAAAAGGGTTATCTCACGGTAATGCTGACGCTTTATCAAGGAGACCCTGTCCTGAGAACTGCCACTATTGTTCCCGAATCGAGAAACAGTATGGAACGACTAGCCCTACCGCCTATCAGGTAACAGTGACTCCAACATCATCAGAACCTGATCCATGGAGTGATGACCAAGTTCGAAAAGATCAACTTGAAGACCCCGACATAAAACCAATTTTAGAGTTCATGGAAAGTGACAGTCGACGCCCTAGCTGGCAGGACGTTTCCATCTTCAGTCCTGCAACAAAAAGATACTGGGCTTTATGGAACTCACTCCATTTACGGAACGGCGTGCTACACCGGAAATGGGAATCTGACGACGGCAAGACATCTAGGTGGCAGTTAGTACTTCCTCGATCCAGGATTTCAGATGTTCTGAAAGAAATACATAGTAGTGCGACTGGAGGACATTTTGGTGTCTTGAAAACTCTCAATAAAGTTCGGGAGCGCTTCTTCTGGAGCAAGGCGAAGGATGACGTGGAGAAGTGGTGCCATTCTTGTGACGCCTGTGCTGCTCGTAAAGGACCGAAGAAGAGAAGCAGAGGGAAGCTACATCTGTACAACGTTGGAGCTCCTTTCGAACGAATTGGGATCGACATCCTGGGTCCTCTACCAAGAACTGCTGATGGGAACAAATACATTCTTGTTTCCATCGACTACTTCACCAAATGGCCGGAAGCATATCCCATTCCAGATCAAGAGGCTACCACCGTAGCAGAGACTCTAGTCCAACATTGGATCTCGAGATACGGAACACCTTTGCAGATTCATTCCGATCAAGGGAGGAATTTCATCTCTGCTGTGTTTAAGGGCCTATGTCAAATTCTCGGAATTGAGAAAACTAGGACAACACCACTACACCCACAATCGGACGGCATGGTGGAGAGATTTAACCGCACAATCCTGAATAATCTCTCACTTATGGTATCCAGAAATCAACAGGATTGGGACAAGAAGCTACCTTTGTTCCTGCTGGCCTACCGCAGTGCTGTCCACGAGACTACCGGATATGCCCCATCTCAGATGCTCTTCGGACGAGAGCTTCGGCTACCTTGTGATCTCGTCTTCGGTCGTCCTCCGGATGCGCCTTCATCGCCTGAGGAGTACATCCAGGATCTCCAGGCCCGGTTGGAAGACGTTCATAACTTCGCACGAGAGCGAATCAACATCGCGGCGGAGAAGATGAAGACCCGATATGACACAAGGTCTACTGGACATAAATTCAACGAAGGCGACAAGGTTTGGTTATGGAATCCCATCCGACGGAAAGGTCTGTCACCCAAATTGCAGTCGCATTGGGATGGACCCTACAAAGTCCTTAACCGACTAAATGACGTCGTAGTGAGGATCCAAAAATCACCTAATGCAAAACCTAGGGTTGTACATTATGATCGGTTAGCCCCATACTATGGCCATAGTTCATGAGTATTACGTAAACAACCATGGTTGATAACATAAAAGTTGTAGATAATTTTTTTGCTTTTAATGTTTAGTAATATTTCTTGTTATTATTGTGTTTTCTGTATCTGTTAGTTATTAATTAATGTGTATATTTGTAAACTTGTGATAGAAGTTTGGCACCCTTTCTGGGGATTGTACTGCCCGGGACGTGCAGTCCTTAGGAAGGGGGCAATGTTACAAATCTTGTAAATAGTAATTATTGTAGGAACGTAACCTGTAAATAGTTTCCCGTAATGAATATACAACCCCTTAACATATGGCTAAAGTATACAACCCCTATTCTTTTTATTTTCATTGATAAAGTTTGATAACGGTCTACGCATTTCTCGAAGCTGAAAGAATGTTGTAGAAAATTCTTGGATGTTTATAAAAGCCGTTAGCGATGGATAAACGGGGAGTTTCGATTCAGATTTCGAACTGAGTGTGTGTATTAGCTCTGTTTATAGCGAGGCATTTCGCTGTGTTGTTTTCGTATTTGGAAGTAAATACGTGTGTAAACGTTGAGTTTACGGTGTTGTGTGATAATTGCTTAATTGCTGATGAATAATTTAGCAGTTGTTGAAGATCTTTCCTGTACATAGTGTAAATAAATTTCCTGTGTTTTATCAAGAACTGTGTCTTCATTTCAAGAAAGTGGAAGTCGCACCGAATCCGTTACAATATTAATAGTGACATTCCGGAGTCATTGACTTATTTTTTGGAGTAAATTATCTTAAAAAGAAAACGATCTAAATTGGAACATTTGAAATTAATATGTACTAGTGTCAGCCATTGTATTATGGCTGCTGTTCGTCCTAGATCTTTCATCTCGAGATTACAATTGGGTCTCTCAGTTTTTTTTCATCGACGATTTGGATCTAAACGTTTGATACAAATTTTCTCGTCTTTTGGTTTAAGTGCTTCGTATAATGATACTTTGGCGTATGAGGCGGCTACAGGTTTTAACCATCAGCCACATATTTTACTACCAGAAACCAGGACATTTATTCAATACGCAGCAGACAATGCTGGTATTAACGTACACACTTTAGATGGCCATAACACTCTACACATAATGGGCATAATCCAAATTATTACTCCTAGAAGTTCAGTTTTAGCAGAAGATCCTTTATCGCGAATGAAACAAATTATTTCAGCGAAAGATTTTGCAGAAAAAGCTCATGTGCCAACACAAGAGTACCACAATAATGGTGTAGTAGGATATAGTAAAATAACTGCTCAGAATTCTGCTTATTAAAGTGATACAACTTCTTTCTTACTCCGGAAAATAGATTTGTTATGGTTGTATGGGAAATGGAATAATTTATCGCTATCAGGTTGGAACGGTTATATTGAAGGTTTAACAAAGAATAATATGGATTTTTCAATGTCTAGAATTTTGTTCTTACCATTTATTCACCAACCTGCAAATAACTACAATAGTATATACACTACTTTACTTTGTGCTTTGGAGAATACAAAGCATTACTTGTTACTTTTGATCAACCTTTGTATGCAAAGGCTACAGAAATTGTTGCTGCTGCACCTGAAGAATCTGATTAGGGATAATAGGTACTGAGAGGCATCTTATATCCGTTAAATAAGGGATAATGTTGTACTTGTTTCACCATTTTCACCTAATTTGAACCAAAAAGAGTTGAACTTCATATAAAAACGTCTTTTCAACATATTGTATAATTTACAAATTAATATGCGCTTTTTATAATAACAGTTATGTTTTTGAAATAATTGCAAAATAAAAAAAACATTTTTGGACCTTTGACCGTGCATAAAATGTTTATATTAAGTGGGATCGATGGGGATTTTTTATATTTCATTTATAATTGTGTATTTTGTGTCTCTGATAATTTTCAGCTCTATGTGAATTTTTCCGATTTTTTAAGTTTTTTTTGTTTATTTTGACCTTTGACCTTCCATAAAATTTTTAGTTCAAGTGGAATCGATGGGAATTTTTCATATATCATTCACAATGATGCATTTAAAGTCTGTACCAATTTTCAGCACTGTACAAATGTTTTCAATTAAAAAAAAAAATTTCAATTTTGACCTTTGACCTTGCATAAAATTTTTAGCTCCACTCGGATCGATGAGGACTTTTGACATTTCACTTATAATGATGTTCTTAAGATCTGTACCAATTTTCAGCTTTATGGGAATTTTTCCGAACTCGAATGTCTATTTTGACCGGGCTATATCGCCCACGGCAAGGAAAGTGAAACAACTCAAAATTTTGGAAAATCGTACGAACTATTGATTTGAAATCTATATTTAATGCTCTGTCTTGTCACAAAACTCGCAAAGTTAGCTTTCATAACGGCTGCAATGTGCATTATTACTTTAGACAACAAAAAATAAACAGTAAACAACACATTAAAACTTTCATGCGTGATTTGTAATATTTGAAACTAAAACTATTATTGCGTAAAATCTTGATTTTCTCCAATGCTGCGGTTTTTTTTTTTTTTTTTTGTGTGTGTATGTGTGTTGTGTAACTTTCAAGGGGGTATCCGGCTTAACATTAGACCCAGGCGAGCCTTGATGGGAGGTCACGGGAAGTCACTGTGACCTCCCACAATGTTGTTTAGCCGGCATATTTTTCTGATGATTCGATAAGATCATCATTATTCGGCAAAATTTGGAATTCCATTCAACAAATTTATCATCGTTCGGCGAAATTTGGAGTTCCTATCGGCAAATTGAGAGTTTCCGCCCTCCTAAAAATTTAAGTTCGTAGCCCCTCTGGGCAGGCCCATTATTTCGGAAATTAGAGGACTGGTCCATTGTCCCCCTCCCCCCGCCCTCCGTTCAAGATTTTTGAAGCAATGTAATAACAAAATGATAGCGGTATTAACTAGTGTTTCCAATCCCGAAATCCCGCGGGATCCCGTATGATATTTAGCGGGATTAAGAGCCAAATCCCGCGGGATTTTCAGTCCCGCAATTTTTTTCCATGTAAACGTTTTAAAACGTTTTGCGGCGCATAAAATGACTATTTTCCCTAGCATCATATGAAGTTTGAAGAACTTTCCTCTTACATCTGTAAGAAGAGCAAGAAAAACTTGGTGTCTCATATGATGAACGGTGGTCGGTGAATTTAGCATTTAAGAACACAATAAAAATTTGAGTTTTTTTTTTTCCTGAGATTGACTTGGTATTCTCATTCGAGGATTTAGTTTTCATACGTTCAGCAATTGAGAAAATGCGTATAATTTAAAAACATTTTCGAAAACCATCACTAAAATTTAAAATCGAGAAAAGTACGCTTTAGAAAAATAGGGAGAGTGTATTACAGATTGCAAAACCCGCTGGGGTAGCCTCAATGCAATATTGGAGAACTTCTGTAAGCTTAATAAGGAATGCGCTCAAAACCTTTCACTTTAAGTGCACACATTTTTCTATAAAGAAGAAAACAATGTAAAAACTGCCATTATTTATAGATTCGGCACGACTCTAAAAGAGGCGACAGAAACTTGCATGAAACATAGGATGACTTGCGTGACAATGCAGTAAGTTAAGCAGCTCAAGTTTTTCAATGTCTCTTTCACGTGAGAAGTAAAATTAGTGAAATTATCTAAAAACTTTTACTGAGCCTATGACTTGGTGAAACCAATTAGCCACTCACCCAGGTCCGACAAGAGGCCATGTCAGCCTAGTCGGAAAATAAGGGCCCGGGCCTTTGGGGGGGGGGGGGATTGATTCCGAATAAGCCGAAACGCAAAGAGAAATTAAAATTTACTTTTATGGTATTTACTGTTGTGGCACTTTTATCACCCCTTGTCGGCCCTACAGTACTCACCCCCTTGCAGTGTTCTTGGGCAAAAAACCAAGCATAAGAGTAGAAAAATCTATTTCAGAAGATGTTGAAGATCTTTTGCAAAATTGGAGCAACAGTGGAGCCACAGCACGTGTTTCCATCAAGCGCATTATTTTTTGAGCAAAAACACTTTCTAATCCTGTACTAGCGATACTTAGTGAAGATGTATTGGATTTTTTAGGGCACACTTTTGCGTAATAAACAATAATTACTAATTAGAATTTGACTTTGTAGTGCTCTTCAATTGGTGTACGGAATTCAAAAAAACTACTAATTCAAGTCACAAAAGCACTCCTTCCTAAAAAGCACAACTTTATGCTAAAGAATATTAAATTTCATAGGTTCATTTTTGTCTATGGTTATGGAATACAAAGAAACTTTATAGAAATTCCCTATATATATTTTTTGGGTTATAAATTTAAATGGCGTACATTGAGAATTATTTCTCCTGTATGCAGGCTCGAATCTACACTGTTAAAAAAAACCTGAAAATTCAGGTAGTTTTCTGACTGATTTTAACAGAATAGTTCCGTAATGCTTCAAAATGTATTTTTTCCTTACAAAAACGTAAACATCCCGACGAAAACGGAATTTTTCCATTTCTAGGGTTGCCGCTGTGCTGTACTTTGCTCCGATTAGACTTCAAGTCATGATAAACATCACTTATTGATAGTGCTTATTAATCGCACTGTTACATTCTGCTAATTAAAAGCATATTTAGAATAACAACTCAGATGCTGTAGACAAAATGCATAGCTTGCTATTTCATGTCTGGAGAGTAATATACTCGTATGTCGAAATTGTTTATAAGCATTTGAACTTTGTAGGTTTGGAAAAATGTTCGCGCCATTTTTAGACTGGCAGATGTGTTTTGATCGCCCTGGTGATTTGATGTGGGTTTGACCGAGTCAGTATTAGAATATTTTTGTGGTTTTAATATTTTGCTCAATACTTTGAACAATTCTATTCGTTAATCATATTGTGTGCTCTAGCAGTGATAATAGTTTAAGGACCTCGTGTTATCAATTTAAAATAAAGCCTATTGGATTAGCTGTATCCAGATGCATTTAGCACCGCTGGTCATATGTAAGTGTTGTTGAATATCTTTGTACATGTTAATACAAATGTATTTTCCTTGTTAATATGCATTTGATAGAATTCCGATGATAGTTTATTTAGAATTTATACAACTATTATAGAGTTATTTTTTTATTGCTCTTACGCATTCTTGAAAGTTAATACACTAAATGCCATTTCGTATCTATACCGAAGATTATCGTGGTGTGCGAGCAACATAGGAAAAATCACTCTTTTTGGGGGGGGGGGGGGGATTCGCTTCACAGTTTGGAATACTGAAAGTAACTATTTTAAATCTCTAAATAAAGGTGTATTGTTGATCTTTAATATATACAATGAAAGTTTTGGCTACAATAAGTACTTAATTTAATTTATTAAGATCTTATCCAACAACTTATTCGAGATTATTGCAAGTTTCTTGGAAAAACAGTTCGGGTTAAAACGAACTGATTGATATATGCTTAAGTAATAATGATTATGTACTAAAAAATCTACGTTGCGATTCCAATGAGTGAAAAATTTGGATATCATTGGGGGGGGGGGGGGATGTAGCAT